>NC_061096.1:39489037-39566537 GCF_015104395.2 Macrobrachium nipponense
GACGACTTCTATCGAAATTTGACTTTGAAAGAGAACGTCAAAAGAATTTCAGATTTACGATCATGGAAATCGAAGAGAATGAAGGCACCTCATAAGGCAGGTAAGCGCGAATAACTACGTCCATGATGATACTGAACAGCCACAGAGACACTGCAAACCTTCGTCTCGGACCCACTTTTACACCAAACCAATCGCTCTTCCAGCTACATATTCTAACGCATGCTTTGCTTGCATTGTAAAAATTCGCGTTTCCTCTGTCAACTCTGCAGCTTTTTCTCTTTGCTTTGAAACTTCTCTCTTGCTTCATAACAAATTTCTATCCACACACAATCTCCCTCGTTTAATCCACACTGTCCTTACCCTTTTAGTCTTTCTTTCATCTGCCATACTTTCTCAATGAAGAGCCTTACTTTTATATAAGGAAACAATTATTCGTTTCTCATCTCTCAAGAACCTTTCCAAGATAGAGATATATGCTACTAACCCTGGTCAACCTCTCAATCACACTCAACCTCGTACCACAGCCCCTCGCTTGTAACCCCATCAGTTCTTGATGTCAGCTTTTTTCAACCACCTTAATTATCCGACCTACGCCACTTCCATATGCTCTCTCAACATCAAAGTCATTCTTTCAACTCTTGTGTCATTCAGCCCTGCTTCCCTTCCATTCTCCAAATCAAACAAAACTTCAAAATACTCGATTCATCAACCCGGGATCGTATTCACTACGGACGGCTTCTCATCATTTGAAGGCTTTTTATTTCCAGATTCATTTGTTCGCTCTAAATGCCTAGCTCACTCACCTTCCCTCTCTCTACTGTTACTTCTCGCCTTTCCTTTCTCACTCGCTTTCTTTTGGGCTATCCTATCCACGTTCTCGTACGCCTGAGTGTAATTTTCTCTTCCCGTCGCGTAACAGCATCCCGAATGAAATCTTTTTTTCCTTTGCGTCTTTTATTTCTTATCACACATACATATATACATAAACACTCACACGCGCACACACACACACACACACACACACACACACACACACACACACACACACACATTATATATATATATATATATATATATATATATATATATATATATATATATATATATGTAAATATATACGAACAAGATATTCGCGCAACGAAGTCACAAATCATCTTTGGTAAAACCAATGTGGCACATAAACGATTAAATGACCCTAAAATTAAAGTAAGATTTTTAAGACACTGCTATAACTTCCATAATTATGTCTCATGGTTCAGCCCAGATTTCACATTCTTCGTCTTTCAGAAATAAAACTAAAACTAAAAACTGAATATATGAATAAGAAATATTTAAAAGAGAGAGAGAGAGAGAATGAGAGAGAGATGCGACATGATACAGCACGCTGCCTCCTGGTAATATTGAGAAACAAAACCATTGATTTTCAAATATCTCTCAACGTGACTGCCGGTGCCTCTCCATCACGGTACTGCAACAGGGACCTCCAGAGAGACTGGTAGAAATGTGTAAATACCAGAGGCTCTTCAACAAAAATTTAAAGTTTGTTTCGTTGCTATTGTCAGTTTCCAAAGTTATAGATTTCTGGGGGTATAGACAAGGGAGTCTTGCTATCTTTGTTTCAAAATCTGTCATTTCACCTTAAGATTACGAATTTTTTATTCGTTCTGTAGATAAAAAGAATTGTTAATTGTTAGATTTTATTCTTACTACATAATATATACGTATATGTATATATATATATATATATATATATATATATATATATATATATATATATATATATATACTACACACACACACAGCAATATATATATATAGTATATATATATATATATATATATATATATATATATCTATATATATATATATATAGATATATATATATATATATATATATATATATATATATATATATATATATATATATATAATATATAATAATATATTGCGCTTGGGTATTGCCCATACACGCAGATGACTTGCTCTAGGCATATTTTGAGAGGGCAGAGTTAATATTCAGTGGCCGTGTTCTTTCAGTCCTGTAGTGTCCTGATATAGAAAGTGTTTTTAAATCGTGGCACCAAGTAAAAGGAAGATAAGTGCAATAATGATAATATCACTCCTGCAAGACGAATACGAGCATGAAATATGCAAGAAAAATTGTAAAGTATGGGTGGAACCATGGCTAAGAAAATGACTTTACAGAAAGAATATAAGGAATATAACCCGGAGATACAGAAATTATTTAAGAATGACTGATGATGTCTTCGGAGACCTTTTATTCCTTATGTCTCCAATAATAACAAAGAAAGCTACAGTAATGAGGAAGTCTATACCTCCTGAGGAAAGGTTAATTGCAACATTAAGGTTCCTAGCAAAGTTTCTTGGTCTGCTTTAAAGAGCAATAAATCAAAATACCACAACCTGGGCAAATTTAGTAAAGAGGGCAAAGCCGAGACTACTACCGCGACGGGCAAAACTGCAGACTACTACCGCGAGGGGCAAAATCCCAGACTACTACAGCGGGGGCAAAACTGCAGTCTACTACCGCTGGAGGTAAAACTGCAGACTACTACCGCTGGAGGTAAAACTACAGTCTACTATCGCTGGAGGTAGAACTGCAGACTACTACCACGGGGGGCAAAACCGCAGACTACTACGGTAGGGGACGAAACTGCAGACTACTACCGCTGGAGGTAAAACTTCAGACTACTACCGGTGGAGGTATAACTGCAGACTACTACCGCTGGAGGTAAAACTGCAGTCTACTATCGCTGGAGGTAGAACTGCAGACTACTACCACGGGGGCCAAAACCGCAGACTACTACGGTAGGGGACGAAACTGCAGACTACTGAAAGGTAAGCAATAAAATACGTGTCAAAATAGGCGGCTCGACCCGGTGGTCCTGCTAGTCCATCCCCACCCACAACACAGACTGGCGGGGGATAATGCCAGTCTTGGCTAGACTGACCTGTCCGGTTGAACAGTTGGAAAGATGAGACGACTGGCTAGTCTTGCCGGGTTTGTCATTTTTACCTCCCATACACGATAAAGATTGGCCGGTTCATGCTAATCTCGGTAAAAATCAGCATGTCAGTCCTTTACGTGTGTGGCTTGCTTAAGGACTTCTGCTGTAACCAAATTTTCATCTTCGTCGTTGGCGAATTTTTTCCTTATATTTTAGCAGATTTATATACGCGGGATTAATGATACCAATAATACGTGGGAGGTGTCATTATTCTCTGACGGCCTAGAATGGAGCACAAGCCGTTTGTGACGAAAAATGTGTTAGCACATAAATACGGTGACTTTTTTTTTATACTTAAAGCAAAAAGCATCTTGTGGTGTCTTTTTAAAATATTTATCATGAAAAATATCTTCAAATTTTAAATACATATATATGCATAAAGAGAGAGAGAGAGAGAGAGAGAGAGAGAGAGAGAGAGAGAGAGAGAGAGAGAGAGAGAGAGAGAGAGAATGTATGTATGAATATATATTATATATAGATATATATGTGTGTGTGTGTGTGTGTGTGTGTGTGTGTGTGTGTGTGTGTGTGTGTCCATGGGTATTTCATAAGAAACCTGTTCATGTGCAGACAGTTTGGAAGAGCACAAAAGAAACCGTTAAAACCGAATAATTCACCAAATTTACCAATGAAAAAAATTATAAAATCAAACTCAACAAACACACACGACTCAGGCTATATAACAACTGAAAGAAAATAAGTCGCAGTTTAAAAACTTTAACTCTACCTACGGCAAAAACACATAATTGTTTCAAAGGGAACTTCAGAAGTTTCTTATTTGGATGCTAACGGATATGAAGAAGGCAATTAGTCGACTTAATCTCTCAAAGAGAGAGAGAGAGAGAGAGAGAGAGAGAGAGAGAGAGAGAGAGAGAGAGAGAGCATAATGCTTTCACCCTCGTAATGGCTTAAAAATACACAAAGGGATCTCCAGATGAGATGATGTGATTAGACAAAACCTAAAGAAGAGCTTTCCACGTAGTGAAATGTTGTTTCTTCCATCTAAGTTCAACTTACATACGACAATATACTCGCGAGGACTCACATATGTAGCACGATATATACTGACTGTTTTATGCAAACAAATACAAACATACATAGGTGCATATTCGTATACATCTCTCTATCATTGGCCACGATCGATGAAAGTGAATTACGCGAGCGCGAGATATTTTGCCTTTCGTCTAAAGCAAGCATTTTGTTTATATATATATATATATAATATATATATGATAAATATATATAATATATATAAAATATATATATATCTACATACTTCTTCCTGTCCTAAGGTCTGAAGTTTTGCTGGAACAAACAAAAACTCTTTCCATGGTACTTCACTGCTCAGCGGATCTAGTACTATACTTTTTCACACGTGGCAACAGGCTTTCTGGCAACATAAGCGTTATACCTCTTCCATAGCTCTGCATTACTTTCTCATCCCAGATACCACCCCTGCACGTTCACATTCGTTTTATCAGATGTTATAAGATCCAGCTGGCTGTCTATGCATGTCTTTCCCTCTCTAGACAACCATTCATATCCAAGAACACCAAAATTTAATATATTCCCCACTGAATCTTCCCACGAGAAACCACTTGTGTGTGTGTGTGTGTGTGTGTGTGTGTGTGTAGTATATAAGGCGAAAATCGTACAGCAAAGGGGGTTAATTAAAAAGTACTGTGTCAATTTCCAGCCAATAATTTTCACGAAGTCGGCCATCTCTTGGCGTGGAGTTTCTCAAACGAGAAAATATGATTAACCAAGGAATGAATACAATGAAGTCGCAAATGGGCAAAAACCAAAGTCTCCATTCAATTTTAGTTCATAGTTTTACCTTAGATATCAATCACATCAATCACGCAAGTACATATTTTCGTGAGATTCAAAGCGGTTGTATCAACTCAGCGCACCTATAGCCGAGATTTGAACTCTAGCTTAGCAGCAAATGGCTTATATAGTCTCATATGGGAAAGTGATCGTTATAAATCCTTGCAACGATTAACTTTTTTTTAATAGATCCACAGAGCTATAAATCTTTCCACGGAGTGGCGGACGAAGATAAGGGCAACAGGTTAAAGAAGAGGGACACTCACACTCTCTCTCTCTCTCTCTCTCTCTCTCTTATAATATTCCCATTTATGTTTTCTTCCTCGCGCTTTTCTTTGATGTTTATGTATTTACGTTATTTGTTGGGTAATTTTGCTTGTATACATAATTAAAGGCATTTTGTCATGTAATTATAATTATTTTCTAAGTCTGAAAATATGATTATGATGTTCGCTTTGAATACTGGCATTTTAATCTAACATTAAGTTCTGGAGTTATTAAACTCAGCTCATAGTCTTTTTAATCTGCGGTTCACTGGAAAAAATACTTCAGTTGCCTTTAGCCCTTTTCCTTGGATGGGGATCAAGACTGAGGTTGATGTTTCGATTGAGTTCAATTAATTCAAACAGCGCAATCGAGTGGATATGAAGGAGGGATTAATATAACTGCCTTTCCGATAAACTTGACTTAAACTACAATAGACTGAACATTTTTAAACACAGAAAGAACATTCCATATTCTTCTCATTACTGGGACGAATGATTAATCACACTGAGAAGCTTTACAGCCTTTGAAAATAATGAATATCAGGCTTCCCATACCTCCCTTGATGATAGTGCAATATTGTCCCACTAGGGAGCCAGAACCTCCTCGCAACCTAGGTTATCAAATAGAGTAGACGAAACAACAGTAAGTCACGTTTTCCCTGAGACAGGCTTTTATGGGAGAACTCCACTCTCTCATCTTCAGTACCTGCGTCTGCAGAGTTCAAACGAGGTACCCATTTCATAGAATTACACTACTCTTGCTACAAAACTCTGGAACGGTCTGCTTAGCAGTCTTAAGACGAGGACTATTCATTTAACTTCATCATTTCGTGTATAAGTTTACCTAATCGACCGTTGAGATTTTAATCTAGTCCTTGGACTGTTGCCAGCCTCCCGTCCGCAGATTTGGCTACTACCCTCGGCAGGGTAACACGTCACAGGTCTATCCTGGCCCCTTTCATTATGCGTTTTGCCAACGCAGTTAGTTGCGTTGCGGTAACGCAGACAGCAGTCGACATATACATCTTACGGAGTCGTTCAAATCTTGCGTGTCACACGCACTTATCGGCGTGCTGAACTACTCTCCAGTGGCCCGAAAATCCAGGGATAAGGAGTAATAACAAATATATACCTTATAAAAATCATTATCTTCTGGTACTTATTGAACTTTATACTACATATTATGTATTTTTATTCAACTGATGAAATCTTTATGGTACATACTGGTACTTTATCATGTTTAAAACTGTAAGTCTGAACAGAGATTGATATGAATTTATAATATTACCAAACTAGAAAATTCCCAAGTACTCTCTCTCTCTCAATTTAAAAGGACCCGATAAGGACATATTTTGTAAATGGGATAAAAGTTATTACTTATAATATATATTGAATTACCTGATTGATGAAAAAAAATTTATTTTTATTTTATGGTGCATATATTTATCAATATGTTTTCATGGCGTAAGAATGTTGTCAAAAACTAAGCTCCCGGTTGTAGTTGAATTTGTTCACTGCAGCTCTTCTTGAATCTTGAAATGTTTTCCAAGGCTTTTTTTTTTTATACATTGAATGTAAATTTTATAAAAAAGAAATATGAGAATGAAAATCTCGGGATTTAAAACCAAAACGCGAGAAACAAAACTGGGCTAAATATGGCAGGGGTAGTAAGTAGTACGTCTTGTTATAATGGAAGGTGGCATCGACACAGATCTCTCCTATATCTATAGTGGAGACGAAGCCAGTGTTATGGGATAATAGACTCGAAGATTACAAAAGTCGGAATTGGACTACGATATCTGCATGTCATATTTTGCCTAAGAAGCTTATTGCATATAATAGCAGCCACAGTAGTTCCTCGAATGATGCTTGAGACATACGGAAGCAAATGAAAAAGTTCAACGTTGCCATACTGTTTTAGATCCTGAAATAACGTGGCAAATGCGCCTAATATCTCTCGTTGTGCATTCAAAGGGTGCACCCAATGGATTGGGCATTCTCTCTTTTTTTCTCCTTAAATGCGCTCAATAAAAACACAATACACTCTCTTATCGCGCCATAGGATTCTGCATAACGCAGCTGTGTTCGGCAACATTTAAAAATCCACCACACCTCTGCGTTGTGGCGAACGCATCTATCTGCAGCAACAAAACGCATAGTGTGAAAGGGGCCTTATACATCTTACGGAGTCGTTCACATCTTGCGTGTGCGTGAAATCACCGCTGCGTTGCCGCATAACATGTGCGTGGTAGTACCACCAGGCTTCTGCGTCGACGCAGATAGATGCGGTGGCCAGTGGACCATCATGTTCAATAGACGTCTCCACATGTTGCGTCTCATCGCACTTAGAGGCGCTGAACTACTCTCCCGTGGCCAGGGGAAATCCCGGAATTAGGCATAATAACAAATATATAGCCTCTGAAAATCCTTGTCTTCTGGTACTTGTTGAACTTCATACTACATATTATGCATTTTTATTCAACCGAGGATTATTAATATAGAAGAAGCTTAACCACCCCACTGAGCTGATATACTGGTACTTTATCATGTTTAGTTTTAAAGTTTAAACAGAGATTGATATAAAATATATGGTTTTACTAAGTAAATTCCTCACTACTGCTCTCTCTCTCTCTCATAATTTTAAAAAGATGAAAACGTACCGGATCTAATAAGAATATATTTTGTAAATGAGATAAAAATTATAACTTACAATATATATTGAATTACCTAATTAATGAAAGGGATATTAGTGTTATTTTATGACGCATACACTATTTATCAATATGTTTGCATGGTGTAAGCTCTTCTAGAACCTTGAAGTCTCTTCCCCGGCTTTATTTTTTGCTTATACATTGAATGTTAATTATACAAAAAGTATGAAAATGAAACCTCCCGGGATTTAAAACCTAATCCAGGGAAACAAAACTGGGCTAAATATAGCCGAGATCCCGGGAAAGAATCCCTAGTCGGTACGTCTTGTTATAATGGAACGTGAAATCGATATAGACTTTTATATCTTATGGGATTAAAGTCTCGAAGACTACGAAAGTAGGAATTTGACTATATCTGCATTCTGCATGTCGTGTTTTTGCCTATAAAGCTTACTATGTATTATATATCCGCCACAGCAGTTCCTCGAATGATGCTTGAGACATACGGAAGGAATTGATAAAGTTGTTGTCATCCCGGTTTAGATCCTCAAATAACGTAGCAAATGCGCCTAATGTCTCTCTCACTGAGCTTTCAAATAGAGCACCCAATGGATTCGGCATTGTCTGTCTTTTTCCTTTTTAAATGCGCTCCAAAAAGCACGATACACATTCTCCCGCCATAGGATTCTGCATCGCAGCTGTATTCGGCAACATTTAATTAAAAATCCATCGCAGCTTCTGCGGTGCGGCAAACCCATCTACTGCAGCAACAATTTGCACAGTGTGAAAGTGTCTGAAGCAGGTCGATACTGATGTACAATTAATATCTAAAAGGAAACGTCGTCCCTATGTTGTTTTATAGTATGACTCTACCAGCTACTTATGCATCTTATATTTCAGTTAGTTTGAAATGTATTAAGACACCCTTCGCCAATCTTCCCGTGCAAACAAAGGGGGCAATCTTTGGCTATCAAATCAGGAACACGCGTTACTGTCGTTCTGCCATAGAATGTTGGCTACGTTGAAATGAACGTGACGAAATCCCTCATGAATACTGAATCTCATCTCGTTTCATTCACGAACACAATAAAGGTACTTTGAAGTACCATGCTTTCTGCCACAGCTCAAATATTCCTATTCCTCCTTCAGCAGCTGAGTATTTAGGTCTGGTCGTTTGTTTTGTGGCCCTCCCGAATGTGCGCATAACTCGAACAATAACAATGTCAAGAAAACATGCGACAATAGTTTCCTTTTAAAAGTTGATTTTGTTTTGTTTTTCGAGCTTCTAATTACCTGTTTTATTTGTATTCTTAATCAGAGATTGAGAAATGGGGTTCGAATGTTTATTCTATCTACATGCAACAGGTCGGTACGGAGATGGCACTGACATAGCTACTTCCGGAGGTGAGAGAAAGTCTCTCTCTCTCTCTCTCTCTCTTCTCTCTCTCTCTCTATCTCTCCTCTCTCTCTTCGTTCTCTTCCTCTCTCTTCTTCTCGTCTCTCTCTCTATCTATCTATCTATCTCTCTCTCTATTATCTATCTATCTATCTATCTATCTATATATATATATATATATATATATATATACATACACACACACACACACACACATATATATATACACACGTATATGTATGTGTGTATATGCGCGCGACTGCGCAAGGATGATATCATGCACGATATCGAGAAGGCCTCTCTCTCTCACTCTCTCTCTTTCTCTCTGAAAAGGCCCCGAAACGCCGCCCCCCCACTCTCTGTCTCTGTCTCTCTCTTGGATGCTTTGACCTCTTGCGACTTATATCATTCGCAAGCCATTGGCCAAATATGGCATCATCGGCTCACAATGGTCTTCTAGTGATGATCCTCCAAAGTTGAAATGAAAGTTGAGCAAAAGTGCCTTTCCACGACGATGTATGACGACGCTCGTTATAGAGCGCCACTGGAGGGTAAGAAAAATGAACCCCCCTTAACTGGAGTTTTCGTTTCTTTTTCTTCTCCTCCTTCCTTAGCAATCACGAGTTCGTGCGTGTGAATGAGGAAGGGATAAGAACGAGGAAAATTTTATATTCGTTTTATTATTCACTTATCGGTGTATTTATTTTGGTCTCAAAAAAGATCAAGTATCAGTTTCTATTTTTATTCTGTTTTCCCTCTTCCATCATCTATTTACTTCCTCTTGTATACATAAAGGATCTGTGGCATTTCCTGCTAGGAAGATGCAAACTATAGTGTATGTTTTCTGTGTTTGTGTGTATGTGTGTGTTTGTGAACGTATGCGTATTTGGGGCGCGTGGCCTTCCAGTGATATACTTGACAATATATTCTTCATCATTAATATGATTTTTGTAACTTATTATTGGTGCATGTTTATCATTAATGCCCAAAAATATTTCAAGTTTGTTGGATTAATCTTAAACATCGTCTGAAAGGTGATTTTTTTTTATTTGTAAAAATAGACATTATAAAACCTCTATAATGTTTTCTTATTTGGTTTTGCATATTTGCTACTGTCCTCTCTCTCTCTCCATTTTTCTTTTTCCACTCTAGGGTACTCTATTTTGTTGAAGCGCACTTTGCATAATAATAATAATAATAATAATAATAATAATAATAATAATAATAATAATAATAATAATAATAATAATAATAATAATAATAATAATAATTTGGTTTTGTCTTTACAAACAGCTAGGGTTCCTGATAAGCAAATTATTTGAAGCAGGGGTCAAAGGTAAAAATTTTGGGCAATCCTAATTTCAACGCTGCCAGTGACTGGCAGAATAAAGAAAACTGATTAATACTGAAGATTAATGAAGGGAACATTGATTGCAATTGCACGGAAGGTACACAGGAACTTTTTTGGTATGTATAAAGGGTGATTGTCTGGGTACCCTAAATGGTACTATGAACGCTGTTGTGGGTAAAATTTCAGTAACAATATAAACTAAATAAGAATAGCCTAATGTTAAACAAAATATATAAAAAAAAGCCTGATGTTACATTGAGGATTTGGAATTTTACATAAAGTGGATGAGTGAATTTGTTTTGTTATATAAATATAGCCTCAATTACATCAGTCCTGTCTTGGTAAACTTGCTAACAGATGTGTAGACATTGTGCTGCAAATGCAAGAGTTATGGCTACCACCCTTCTAAATGTATGAAAGGAAAGCTTTGAGCTTTACGACCGAGTAATCATACTGACAGCTCAAAGTACCAAGAACCCTCCCTTCTTAATCCAGAAACTGAAAAAAGGAAAAATAACGATTGCTATGGGGTCTCATAGATCAATATTCAGGGGAGGTCACACGAACTTTTTTTTTAACGGGGTACGGCACTCGAACAGAAATGGTCAAAAATCAAGCTATTGTAAACTTGAGCGAGAAAATTCTGTTCCCTCTCTACGTCAAGTGTTAGTACTTGATAAGCTGCAGAAACTTCAATTACAAGGAAAGTCTCCTAGAACAATGTTAGGTCGTATATATGTATGTATAAAAATATACATAAAACAATATTCATCTGCATCTAATTATTAAGAAAATTAAGAAACTACGATCTACGATGTTGACTCTTACCATCTGAGATGATTAATTCGAAACTATATGGTATCTTCATTGCACTGACTAACTTCCTTGGCAACAATACTATAAATTTTACGCAGTGAATATTTCAGGGGACTGAATATGTAAGTAAAAAATATTCTTGATCATCGTTGTGTTCTGAACGTTGCTAGACATAGGCAGGTTGTATTCAGTGTGCAAAAAAAAAAAAAAAAAAAAAAAAAAAAAAAAAAAAAAAAAAAAATGCTAGTCAAATGTTTAGTTTAATCTGAGAAGACTAGCCAGCCAATTTAATGGGAGGTTCTACTACCCTCCACGTCAGACTGATGACAAAAAATAAGTTTGATATTTGGAAAGCAATTAAGATAATCGAGGTTAATGGGGGTAATCAAGTTTAGGCTAATACTCGAAAACAGGAACTGCCAAAACCTTCCTTAACGTGGAGCCAGTAGAGATCATTTTCCGTAAATACGGGTCACCTGACCCAGAATGTTTGAGTTTCGAATAACTTAATAGTTCCTACGTGCCATAGTATCTAAAATATATATGTTTAGCATTTATAAACCGAGTATAGCTCTCATTAAGCAGAATAATATGTTTTGGATGTAATTTATCATTTTGTATTATCTACGATCTTAACCACACAAGAGTTTTTGTAAATGTTTCAGGGTTCATAAATACATTCATGCGTTTGGGTACTCTAGTTCATAAGGGTGTTGTCCTCGTAATGACATGGAAATTGAATATTGTGGTATCGTTTCAAAATACCTTTCTTCGTTTTTTGTTATTGAAGAAATGATCCAAAAATTCCGAGGAAAGTAGCTATCAGCTCCTCGTACGATATTTTTTTTCTCTTTTTTGTCTCTCCGCATCAATAGTTCTCTCCTACTTAAAGGCGATGTGAAGGCAGGAGTATCTCGAAAAGCATAGCGCGGGTTTGTATGTGGCTCCTCTCTGCTTTCCTTAATATTTATGTTGCTGAAATTGTAATCCCTGTGACTCCGGATGGGAAATGCACTGTCACTTGAAGGGGAAGGACCCTACGGTTTTACACTTCATCTTCAGTATTTGAAGATAGAATGGAATATATAAAATTTAGGCGCCAAAGCCCAAGCGCTGGGACACGTGAGGGTCATTCAACGCTGAAAGTGAAATTGGCAGTAAAAAGGTTTGAAAGGTGTAACAGGAGGAAAACCTCAAAGCAGTTGCACTATGAAATAATTGATACGAGAGATTGGAAAGAAAGATGGGAGAAAGAGAATATGAATAGAATAGAATATACAATTTAGGCCAAAGACCAATCTCTGGGACCTATGAGGCCATTCAGCGCTGAAAGGGAAATTGACTGCAGGAAGGATTGAAAAGTGTAACAGCAGGAAAACCTTTTAGAATCCTGATCTGCATTTAGACATAAAATGACAAAGCAGAACCATGTAAGCATGCCTGGATTTGCATAAGGACTGGGCTTGAGCAAATGCTTCAAGCCCTCGCTTGTTTTGTAAACAAAGTAAGGCTCGGGTGTTTACTAACTGGTTTACGTGTACAGATTGACAACTCGGTTCAAACTTCCCTGGTCGCTGACCACATCTCATCCTCTCAACATGGTGACACTGCTGCTGGTTCTAAGGATTTAACCCCCTCAAAGTGTCTCATAAATTTTTCAGTGCATACTACAAAATGTCAGAAGTTAAAGGCGATAACTTTCGAGCGAAGATTGACGTTGATCTTTTTCCTTGATTCTCCAGAGATGAATCTCTCTCTCTCTCTCACTCTCTCTCTCTCTCTCTCTCTCTCTCTCTCTCTCACACACACACAAACAATCACACATAAAACTGATCATCATATTCGTTTTTATTATCAGCTTTCAGAGGCAACACGTGAAGCCATATGAATGTACGATAGTCTTTAATACTCAACACGTGTAAACACATGAAAGTACGATAGTCTTTAATACTGAGTCTTCAAAACCACACCCTTGTTATCAAACTCGTGTCATATATAAAATAGTGCTTTATCGTGATGGTTATTGATACATCTGTCTGACTACTGTTATATATTCGTTTTTAATAGTATCTAAAGACTTAAACTATAATGAAACTTGCAACAAACCTCACAGTTATGAAATATGAAAAAATAACTCATTTTCCATGCCAGTGACCAAGGGATCTGCAACTCCAATGCCCAATTTCAACTGCAATGCCCAATTTCAAATCAAGTCAACGAACCTATAATCATGGCAGCTGGTACATAACGTAGAATAAAATTTTGTGCAACGAAGTTACCATAATGAAAGAGTGCTGTCAAATGTATTACACAGAGCATGTATAAAATGTGAGATCAACAAGAACCCAAATTGTCCTCTTACTGCATATATCCACACAGTTATATACGCCATCGACGAAAGTCAATTTCATCTAACTTCGAAGAACGGGAACCAACGACTTCCGGGTTGCAGATTCCCGAATTGTCACCCATTACTGGGGGACCTTCCTGAAAAAAGCGGGACGCCATATCTTAAAAACTAACCATAGAATCTTCTTGAAAATAATTTCAGTTTCCCCCACTCATATTATGCCTGAGGTAAGTCTTAAACAACTCTAACCTAACCTGACCTGACCTAGGGGTACGGCAAAAAAGCCGGGCTGGTGCAATACTATAGTAGATTCACATCAACCGTGCATCTGCTGTCTAGGCCAGTCCCTTACGACACTCCTGATTGGCTGTTGATAAGCCAGTCACGGGGCTGGAAACTCTCAGTCTCTCTCGAAAGAGTTCACATAGGCAGGATGTATGCTTCACCTCTTCTGAGGGATAAGTCTTTCAAAAGTATTCCTCAGGAGAGGTGGAACATACATCCTGCCTATGTGAACTCTCTCGAGAGACCGAGAGTTTCCAGCCCTCGCCCTGTGACTGGCTTATCAACAGCTAATCAGGAGCGTCGCAAGGGACTGGCCTAGCCGTCAGATGCACGGTTGATGTCAATCTACTGTAGTATACATCTCGAGAATTTGTTTCCAGGGTTTCATTATGACCTATTACGATCATTAACGCCTAAAATCAACTTACGGTGTAGAAATTTTCTCTTAATTCGAAATCTTACTTTTCGCTAATGGTTTTTTGTCTTAACGTAAATCTTTTAGATTTCGAGTCTTATTGTGCCCCTTCCCGCTTGCACCAGATTGCTAAAGTCTTTTGCGTCACGGATTCCAGAAAAATCTTGATTGGTTTTCAGTAAAACTTCAATTTCTGCATCTGTAAGGAACTAGGGACTTTCAATCTTTAGTTGTTTGTAGAAAATAATGTACATGAAGAGAGATAGAGAGAGAGAGAGAGAGAGAGAGAGAGAGAGAGAGAGAGAGAGAGAGAGAGAGAACTTTGGACTGGATTGTTTCATTAAATGTTATCTGCCTGGAACTGATCAATACTGTACTGTGGCAAAACATAATATATATAATATATATATATATATATATATATAATATATATATATATATATATATATATATATATATATATATATATATCCAAGAGAGAGAGAGAGGGAGAGGGTATATCTAATCTTTCTATGTTGGCACTGACTTGGGCGGACGCTATTCTGCAAGTAATGTGTTGCAAAACTGACCCTTCGCTAATGAAAGCATTGCATATGACCCTAGGGCCTTCTTAATCTTACTTCCTGCACGTGCATAGATTTCCTATGCAAGCAAGCAAACACAGGAGTTATAGCAGAAGATTGTTGAATGTTGTGAAATAAGAACTGCATAGGTTACGATTTAGCTATTGGTTTTTTTTTAATTTCTAGCCTTAAAGAATAGGAAGAAAAGGGATTACTTGATTTTTTTTTTCATAAATCTCAATAATTTTGTAAAATGCATTACAGGAACACTTAGAAAGCACGGAGGGCATTTTTAGAAATTCATGTTCCTTTTTCAATTTTGACCAGAATATGATTCGTTTCACGAATACCTTTGAAATTCTGTGAACCAACATCGGCTATTCGTCATTGCAGGGGACTATGGCTTTGTAGCAATGGGAGCGACACCACAGTACTTGCTAACAGTGCAAATCAAGTGAGTAAAAGGTTCAGTGCACCATGAAATTAGTTGACGAGTTTCCGGCTGAAAAAACGAGTTGAAGCAACTGTCAGAATTTACTGTTCGAGTGAGACACCTCCCTTGACAACCGATCTCTTTGGCCAGGAGTGCAGGAGCCACTCTGTGGCGCCACAGAGTGGCGTCGGTGTGTGGCGGGCATGTGGCTTCCCGTAGGTTTCCATTGTTAATAAACTGAGGCAGGGATCAGCGACCTCTCGCCACAGTCGCTTGTCAATGACGCTCGTGCGCTCGACATAGCTGATAAACAATGGAAACCTATAGGAAGTCACATCCCCACCACACACCGACACCACTTCGTGGCGCCACAGAGTGGGCTGGCGTACTCCTGGCCTAAAGCTTAAGCTGATAACTGTTCAAGGCTTACTGCCTCTAAATAAGAAAGGTAATAAAAGTACTTGTCGGGTACCTGAGTAGACGTCTATGTCATTACGTACCAGTAATAATACTTCAGCTCACTTGTCTTCCTTTGTTTTGTATGATTCAAGGGACATTGCTAATTCCATCATAAATATTTACTCTCTCTCACTCTCTCTCTTTCACACACACACACATTATATATATATTATATATATTATATATATATATATATATATATATATATATATATATATATATATAAAACAGACGTTCATTGTCCTATCGCAATTTAATATGTGACTCCTGTAGATCCTTTCTTCCTATCAAGATCCACTTTGACACGACCACAAAAGAGCTACAAGAACCTTCAACAAAGGGTTGTTATTATTTTCCCTTTTCTGTATTGCGTAAGCATACCATTGTCATATTCTCTTACCCACCAGTCTTACACCGCCACACAATTCGCCTTTGTTTTTTTGTGAGGTTTGTAGGCTTGAAATCGTTCGCATCTGATTTCTCTTTCAGATTACTCTTTACGCAATTCGCTGTTATTTTTAGTAAATGTCTCAACGGCGCTGTTTGGCATCTACTCGCATACTGCTCTATACTGTATAGCACGCGCTTACAGTGTAGTAGCCTTCTGCTATTCCAGATTTTTTTTTCCCGATACAACCTAAACGTGTAGCTCTAAATCTCTGGATTACTACGTTGTATTCTTTCTCAATAAGAGTAAATGAAAGATGACTTATCTAAATAGTGTGTCCCTGCCTTCAACTCTTCACTATTTTTTTTTTTTTTTTTTTTTAGTGACTCCTTCTACTGGGGATATTTTACTTTGGACTCAGCTCCACTGACCTTGGAGAAGAGTTCCTTCTCTTTTAGAGGCAGAACAATGACCCTCAGGCCACCGCATTATTTACCCTGAGTAAATCAGTATTGCCCCTTTATTGTAACAGTGGAAATCAGCATCGTCTCTTTTCTCACAATGGAAATCAGTATCACCACTATTTACTGTCCGGAAGCAGTATCACCACTATATTCACTCTGCGGAGTTAGTATCTCCACTTTACCAACACTATGCAAATCACTATCACCATTTTGCTCGCTCTACAGAAATCACCATCCCTTGGATTATTAAGCCTTCACATGTAGTTACATAATATTTCTCTTCGTGATTCCGGTTTTCATGATTTTAAAATCTTTATTTGGGGTGTAGCACGATTATTTTCCCATCCATCTGCTTTTTCTTCCTTCTTTCTACTCGAGTTAGATGAGGGCACTATTGGTCCCATATAATTTGCCTCTGTCTCAGTAATATGGACTAGCCTGTATCATCACATTATCTCATAATTATATAACCTCAATGCCATCACTCCAGTGAATTTAATTAGGCGCTCGTTATCCACCTGAAGGAAAATTACATTACAGTAATTAATATCCCCGTAATTATAATGATATATCTAGTTGCGTAACTGTAATATGATAAGAGTTTAGTTAGTTTGGGAGATTAATTCTGTAAATCATCGTTACGGTTTGATGGACTTAATATTCCTAGTAAGGTTGCTAAGGAAAGCTTGTCATTACGGGTTAATGCACAAGCGTTATTGATAACGATAAACGTTATTGCGTCGCCTAGGTGTATCGCACTTTATATTTTCGTATGTATGTATGTTTATATATATATAATTTAGTATATTTATAAATGATGCCATTCAGCGCTGAAAATAATGATGAAACAATTGTCAAGAGGGTTGAAAGTATGATGGAAGAGAGATAATATGAATGAAGGTACAGTAAAAGGAATGAAAGGGGTTGCAACTAGGGGCCGGGTAATGCCGCAAAGAACCTTAAGTAATGCCTACGGTTTTTTTTATGATTCCTGATAATTAAATGCAAGTTCAATTTCATCCACATCAGAGAACAAACAGGGGAACCGGATAAAGATGCCATTCATTAGATTCAGTAATAAACGAAGAAGTGATATTATATCAGACTAAAGTCATAAACAACTACAAAACGAGTTGAAAGTGGCAAGAAGAGCATATTTCCTGATATGCTAAACTAAAAGTAAAACATTGGCCTTAAAATTACATGTAATCATAATCATGAAAAGGAGTGACGAAATCAAAAGTCATCAGTATTATCAACCACGTCAACTTCTTATTACAGGTACAAATTTCAAGAATGAAATCACTTCCAATTTGAAGTTTACAGCATAAATAAAGTATAATCTTGTCCTGATAAACTGCGAATGATCGTAACTGTATTACCAAGGAACAATGGCCACGAATAAAAAAAATAACCCAGAGGCAGTAAAGACAAGTGGAGATATTAGTTATAACCAGAATCTTCTTTTCATCAAATAAAAACTACAATGCAATAACAACAACAACAATAATATTGGAAAAATAAAGTAAGCAGTAGCAAGGCCGTACGAGTATGTTGCTATATACAAGAAATTTCGCCAACTTGATCAGCTGGCTTCTTCAACAAGAATAAACATAGAAACAATAATACATTTAGGACAACACCTTTGAAAAATGGAATTTATAAAACTGCTGGCTATTCTTTTAGGTAACTCCAGAATTGCTCAATAGTTTATTAGCAATTCTCTGGGAACGTCGTGTTACAGAGAATTGCTAATAGACTACTGAGCAATTCTGGAGTTACCTAAAAGAATAACGAGCTGTTTTATAACTTACAGTTTTCAAAGATGTTGCCATAAAGGTATTATAATTTCTATTTTATTCAGACTGAAGAGGCCAACTGATCAAGTTGGCGAAAGCCTCCTGTATATAGCAACATACTCGTACATAAATATTACTGAGGACTTTATTTTGCCATATAATACCACGAGAGAGTGACGATACCAAATAACAATAATATTATTAAGAGAACTTACACAATTCAGAATAGTCACTTGCAATAACAAGAAGGAATTTCATTCTACCACATAACAATGAAAAACCCCAAAATACGATGACAATAAACGTACTAGCAATGATATTAATAAAAAGCTTTAGCTAAAACACAATAAAAAAAGTGCTGATATTGCACTGCAAGAATGATTCTTGTTGTTTATTACCTGTAGGAAAATAATTTAATGGGAGTACTTTTCACTATGAAGTTTCCAATGGAGACTCTTGTTCCAAAATGGTTCCGTTTTTTGAAGACAAAACCGATTCTTCCAAGATCTAGTGTTTATTATAAACTGGATTGAATAAGGCTTCAATCTAAGTAATCTTTATTTCAAGTACCTTTTGTCCATTTAAGGAATGGATTTAATAAAAGTTCAGTTATAATAATAATAATAATAATAATAATAATAATACAATAATAATATTATAATTAATAATAATAATAATAATAATAATAATATAATAATAATAATAATATTATCATTATTATTATTATTATTATTATAAATTCGACGAATATTCACGTTCCACTTGATAATAGGGGAGAAAGAGCCATTAGGAAATTTTTTTGCTTCTATATTCTCGTTATATGGACTTTTACAAGTTTTTTTCTATTTTTAGAGGCGAACGGTTTACGAAGTATTGTCCTTGGCTTTTAAGCTTCTGCTACTTCAAGGGAACTCTGAAGATTATAGATAAGACAATTAATTTGTTGTTGTTCATCTGTAAATATGCTTATTTAACAAGAGGAAAACATTAGCCCATGTCTCACCTAATGGATCTTTTACTATTATATCAATACAATAAAACACTTAATTTCAGCATTTGCGAAATGAAATTAGTCGTAAGGAGTCTGTATATTTCTATTAGTAGAACATGATGACTTCCCCTTCATGCAAAATCCATTTACATTAAAGGGACGAAGACGACGACGAAAAAAAAAAAAAAAAAAACCTACATTGATAATTTTTCTGTTTGTCCGAAGGACGATGAGGACAACAAAAGCGAACAGAGCGACCTCTCGGCTTCCGCCACTGAGGCGTCTTCCCTGGTGACGATCAGCGCCGGCTGCTGCACCTTCAACCCCGTCAGCGCCTCCGGCAAGAAATGGCACCAGTTCCAGATGATCCTGCTGCCCTTCATCCCCATAGCCGCCCTCATCATCCAGAACTGCTGGTTCATGTCCACCGTCGCCAAGCACCAGCACGAGATGCAGACGCTTGGAAAACAGGTGAGGATGGTAAGGGCCCCCCTTGTGGGACGCCCGAGTACACTTTCAATCATACGATGACATAAACACTTCAACAATCGTTTAATTATCCTTTCTCAGCTATTTCTGTAACGTTTAGGTTACTTTGTGGCTTACTGAGCTAAAGTTCAGCATTTTATGCCACTGTTTGCCAAGTTACAATAGGATTCTCAGTAAACCAGATGTGTCAGATATCAGGAAATATGCCTACGATGTTGGGCACCACAATTGGGAACTCGAAACTTACTCTATCTTATATCTGGCATCCTAGCATACTTGATGTTAGGGATTTTAAAATATTTAGCAATTCAAGTTTATTCGGCGATGTCAAAGTATACTTGATAATATCAATCAGTCTCTCACTTACGATTTATCTAATAATGGAACCCTCATTCGAGAATGTGTATTTTTTTTTTTGTAACCCAGCTTGATTATCCTTTGTATAGATACACATAAATCCCTTTGTTTTGAAAGCATGGATTTTCATTCTTTGCTAAAGTAGTGTATTAAATCAAGTTTTGCTTTATATTATCTGCTCTGCTAGGCAATCAAGTATATTTTGCCTTTTTTCTTTTTTACAGAATTCATATAAAAAAATTTGCAGGACGAAATGGACGCAAAAGCCTGTCTTAATTAAGCCTTCTTTACACAACTATGCACTGTTGATCGAGTTATTGTAGTTTACATTACCCTTCCTTCAATCATTTTTACTCCTCACAAGATACTTTCAGCCACTGGATTTTGTGTGCATGTTAAAGACTTCTTTGACCAACTGCACATAAGAAACGTTGCAGTAATTCTGAGCAACAGTGCACAACAAATTGAGAGTTAACTAGTTTGCCAGCACGATAAGAGCTTGATTTTGTTTCTCGTTAGTTTGCGTTATAAGTTGCCGAAATCATGTTGGTTACAATCACAAGGAGAATTATACAAACTTGCACTCATTTAGATAAGAGCAGAGATGCTGTCTATGGAGCCAAATGTTTTCAAATGAATTATCTCATGCATTATCTCATTTTCCCTTATTAAGTGCCCTTTTTGACTTTTTTTTGACAAGAAAGCTCATGCCCTTTCAAATTTGGAGAGAGAGAGGCTCTAATATCATAGTGGTCCTCAGTGGCGCCATCTATGACTCATTCCATTCATCACAGCGGTTCTTCATGACGTCTCTCACTCTCAATCAAGGTGGACGGGACAGTGGAGCTTGGAATGCTTCTGACGGCATTACAACTCGAGCGCGCCGACGTAGCCTACTTCGTTTTCAGTAATGGGACCAAACTCAGGTCAGAAACCAACATCACAAGGTAACTCTATCGAAGTGTCCTCATTTTGAAATCATGTGATATAAAAGAGACAGAGAGAAGACAATGCCACGATCGGCCGGGAGGTCTTTCACCGACTTGCTTGTCGCGTCTCTCTTCACGAACAGGTCGACTTTAGCGGAAACGTTCCGGCGGACGGATGAGATTCTGGAGAGGCTGCACTCATGGCCCACGTTCAAAGACAGTCAGCCGGACGAGTTGCTCTCTTCTAAGCTCAGGTTCCAGATCCAACTAGAAGACCTCAGGTAAAGATGTCAATGAAAACGAGGGGATGAATGTTAATAATGATGCAAATAAGGCAAAATCATATACGGCATTTCACGCAACTTATAGAACTTGACCTACCAACTTCTTTGCCAAAAAACATTTTCCCTCTAGGTTTTGACATGATGGCACAGATTAAACAATCAGCGTCCCTTATCCCGCTCTGGTTTCATCCTCTCTTGATCCATCAATATTTAATCTATTTGCTTTTATTTCCACTTGGCTTTTCGTGTTTGTGAGTGTAAGGTGGCGTTGGCCTAAACATTGTTTTTCCACCTACTCTATTTTCAACCGATTTCTCCTCTCTTGTTAATAGAGAAGTCACGGAATTAAGGTAAGATGCATCTATCCATTACTACTTGATGTGAAACAGTCATAGATAACTCGATGTCTATTATCTTGCTTATTACCATGTATTAAAAAGTAATTTAAGAATCTGTGTAAGTCTTGTGTTTATGTTCGTTGTTATATACCTTGTGAAGAGGTGAACCAATTATTTCGCTTTGGCAGAAATGCTTCTCATTTGAGCAAAAATCAATGTTCCTCTCATAAGTGTCTGCAAGCTGTATCCTATATATTTTGTTTTACATAGTAGTGAAACTTAAAAGGTCCATCTCTAACCCTCAAAATAAAAAAAATAGCCCTCAGAACACACTACCTTGCAAGGGCTTGGTCCTACTTCTATATTTCCACTGATGTCTGGCTTTCAAATGATCATGTCAAATCCTTCCTGCAGGATGCATTTAGTATTAACTAATGCAGTTCAAGCTTAATGCCTTTACTTTATACCCAAACTTATTCTGAATAGTGTGGTAAGTTGCTTTTGTACTTTGAACCCTGGGCAGACGAATTTTGTGTTGGTGTGGTCATGATCTCAGTAACTGGAGCATGCAGTATGGCCTCCTTTGTAATAATTTTCTCTCCTGCCTGTCACTAGTTTAACAATTTCTCCTAATAAGCTTTCTATTCAAGGAAGAGGGTGCATTAGTCAGTCAGCATCAGCTTTTACCAGTAAATTTCTTAATGGCAAACTCAGCTATTTTCTGTCCCTTTCTAAATGGACTACAGCTCAACTGTTCTCCCAAAACAAACTATGTTTTTTGGTTTTCTCTCTCAACTAACACTTTTCTAGTTTTACCGATGCTGCTATCTAGACCCTTCTAGTTCTTTACCGACTCAAACGCTTTATTGCCTTTAATTCCTTGAAGATCAGTCATAAATCTAGCCGAGGCTACGTCCTCATATGCCTGTATTTATAAACTTAATTTCCTCCACCCGCCTTGCTGTTGAAAACATTCGCTGGCTTTGGCTATTCCATCAAACTATCTTAATATTGCTCCATTTTCTATACCGCTGAAGTACTTTCAGTTCTATCTGACATTTTCTTTCCCCGATTCGATTTTGTTGGTAATTACCAATACTGCTCCAGTAAGAGGGAAAATACTGGGGTTCTTAAAGAATTTCTTCCATCTTGATTTTCCACTAAGGCTACTAAATAATAGAAGTGCACCTTTTTGTAATACAGAAAGAGAATTTTTCGGCGATTAAGGACTAAGCTCAGAGCTCTTAACCAAAGAAATTTTGTCCAAAGCAGATTTGATACAATACTAAAGCAATATAACAAACATATCCAAATACAGTGACATAATAAATACACCAACACGACAATATCCTAGCAATGAATACCAACAGTACGACAGTTCTACAAAAATGGAAATCCTAGAAAAACACGAATCTAGATCTCTATAATCCACAGTACACTGCAGTACCTGTACTACATACCCTTCATCCATCGACGATACCTACAGTTGCCATATAAGACAAGATGGTTTCCGTAGGGAAGTATACAAGATATGTCAAACTTACTTTGTGGGACTGATATACTATAATGCTGCAGTGTTGAGATTCATGACGTGATATTTATGATGAGAACTAGTTTTCAGTCCCTGATCTCTGTCTTTCAATAACGCAAAAAGGTGAAGGCCTATATCTAGTCACCTTTTTGTTCATAAACTCAGTTGAAAGTGGTACTAGCTAATAGAAAATTCGTTCAATTTTAAGACCAACCTGTCATCCTTGAGCCTGTGAATAGCAAAATAAAGCCTCACGTGATCGTCGACAAGTTAAAAATTAATCGTTTATTCTCCCGTAGGCCTAGAACTTCTGATACTTTGTAAACTAGAATGTAAACTGGTTTTGAGTAGTTTTAAAGCTGTAATGATAAATGATGTGTCTGCCATTCCATTTACATCTACGAGTCTGATTAAAATCTGTCTAAACTGATGCCCCATACCACTTCATTAAATAAGTCATGGTCACATGAACAACGAATGATCTGATATCCTATTAGAAAGAAGCAAATTTAACTTTGGACTGTTATCGTCAAAGGCTTAATGAGAAATAAGGACTAGTGTTGCATAGATTTATTCGGGGAGAACTAAAGAATAACGAATGTTGTCGTTAAAGTACTGGATCAGTGTTAAATGGGTCAGATATAAGATGACGTCAATGAAAAATATTTTGCATGTTGCTGTATAGGAACTACGTCAATGATCACTGCTAGAAATTAATTATCAATTTACGCCCATGTTAGAAAAACTCTAATACTTTTGGCAGTATGCTAGATTGTTACTGAGTTTATAAGACACATAGAAAATTAAAATGGGAAAATGATTAAATTTCATGACATAAAAGTTGACGAGATACTATAATCGTGAAAACAAGTTTAAATGTGGATGCTGCTGTAAAAATACTACAATTGTGAACCAGTCATTCATAAAACGGGGAATACAGTAAGCAAAATTCTGTACTGGTGACAGAAGCTGAGAAACGGATTCCTGTTGTAGAAATGTAATGAACGTGATTTAAACCTTTAGGTTTAAACGCTGTTTGAGTGTAAATCTATCCACAAGCTTCTCTCTCTCTACTCGTAACAGGAATCCAAATCAGGAATTCTCAATCGTCAGTTGATCGAGTGATAATGAAAATGTCAGTTGCCATTATAGAAGATAAAAGTAATGATTGGTCCTGCACACCTGATGACGGACTGTTGGCCTGAAACTCAAGAATGTAATGTTGAGATGTCATAGGAGCGACAGAGGTATCAAATACACAGTTGTTGCTGAGTTACCACGATGTTAATTATGTTACTGGAATGGTTAACTTAATATTCATCCCAAATTCTGAAAAGGTTCGTAAGTTTGGGTAATCCTGAATTAATTTGATTTAATTTCATATTCCATAAATATGACTTTTAGCACAACCACACCTCACTGGATTCGAAATAGAACTGTAAAAATACTTCTATAATTAAAAGCTGAAACAAATACCTACACATCAAACCTTTTAATGAAATCCATTTAATTACTACCAGTATGGAATTAATCAATGTTCCGATACGATATAAGCCGATAACGTCATAATGGAATAGGCTTTGTCTGAATTCAGAATGATGGCGTTATGTAATTCAATAATTAATCTCACACCGAGTCGGTTTATGTTCATCCCTCTGTCGTCTCTTCCCTTTTATATTCACCGATTCACTTCAGTCATCATTGTTCTTTTTCATGTTCTCTCCTTCTCGTTATACTAACAATGTCATATTACCAAAAGGGTTCAGTCATCTTGTGCAGACTTTCATTCCCAACCATGAACTACACTCTATCTAAGCATGCTTAGTAGACGGTTATTCTCAACAGAAGTTAAAAAAGACAATGTTCTAGTACTTGATATTGTTCGACTGTCCCACTTTGAAGATTCAGAATTATACAACACGGCTGCAGTGACGACGCTACCCCCGACGGAGCCTTGAGCGAATTGCAAAGGTAATACCACTGTCATATTTTCAAATAACTTTTCTTTGCCCGGAGCGACTTTAGTCTAAATTCCTGGCAGCTTCTCCTATATAGGAAAATAGGGAAAAGTTGCAATGCTCAAATATATAACGTATACCCCTGAGTTTTATTTCTCATCTTTAGCTACGATCTTGGTTTTAAATGATGTCATTTTATTTGTTTTCCTCCAGTCAACAAGATTTGTTTAGACGGTTCTCAATTAATTTACCTAAATTATGCGAAGGTGGCAAACTACGGTCCAAGTTTACGTTAATTGGTTTGGTTTTTCCTTGACATGACAATTTCTGTCAGATCTGGGGATCGATACTGACCGTCAGGTAAAATACACTAAAATACACTAAAATAGGGAATATACAGTTAGCGTCGTACGAAAACAGTGATCAGCGTTTAAGAAAAAAAAAATGGCAAGGTGTTGGTGTTTTGTTGTTGAGATATACTGTTACGATGAAAAATGCCCGATTATTGAATGCTTCTGCTGAGGCACCGCGACCATGTCTGATTGCATATTTATTTCATATACAAAAAGAAAAAAAAAGGCTACAGGAGGAATGAAAGTGTTAAGAGACCTTAGGATGTTTATTCGAGATACGAAAACAAACAAGTAACAATGATTACTGACTTCTGCAACGATCGTTGCGATATTACTTAGGAGTAACTTATCCATATGGTGAAGAGCAATTTCTTATTTTACCAGGCAATAAAATATTTTGCTCTTTAAACCTTTAGATGATTAAGCCCTAAGGAATGAAAATGTCATTGCTAAACATTATATATACATTGGAATTGTGATTTTTGAAAACATTAGTTGTTTATATTTTGATATAGAATGGATAGTGATCTTGTTCGTGAAACAAACCTATCATAAGCAACCTATGCATATATTAGAATTTCAACTTAATATACACCAGCGGACTTTTCCGCAATCCTCCACTTCAGAGACCCCTTCTCCTTGGTAGCTATACTGTTCCCTTCCCTAACCACATCAGAAAAGACAAAAAAACCAAAACTGTATGAGAAATTGACTTCTAAAGATAGCAACCACCTCATTATAAAGACCCATCTGACTTATAGGTTTAGTCAAAGAAAACTGTTCCAGCCACAAAAGATAACGACCATGGTATTAAGAACCTCTCTTTTTTTTTCCTTGACCAGGAAAAGCACTAATGACAAAGACGACACAGTGAAGCAAAAGATGGACTGGTACAACGTCATTACCTACCACATCATGGAGGCCATTATCAGTAATATCAAAGATGTAAACGTCACCAGCGTTTGGAAGTAAGTAAACTCTAGATTCTATTCAAAGGAATGTCTTCAGTAAAGTAATTCCTCAATTCACCGAGGAAGGTGGAGAGATTTAAATCCGTGCCATACCGAAAAAAGAAAACTGCGTTTGAATTACTTTTAATGAGACAATAAATTCACGTTCATGAAAGGCGCACATTTGGCACATTTCAAAAAGCAGAATTGTTTTTGTTGAATGTAAGCACAAAAGAACAACATGTCTTTCATTTTCTGGTTAAATGTATGTTTACTTTAGTACGACGAAATAAAAGTATTCGCGAACTCTGTCCAGAGATTTTATGAATTTTAGATATTTCAGAAAATAGCTTTAGAAGAATTAGAAAAAAAAGCTACAAACAATTTCCACATTAGGGAATGAACCTGTTGGATCTAGTGAACAAAGACATTTCAGAGACCCAAGAGACAGATTTTAAAGTCCCTTACCAGTGTTGGAAAAACCAGCACATTATAATGATAACAACAACGTATAAGATACTACGCAAATAAGGTGACCATTAAGACTTTCCCAAGACAATGCGCTGCAGAAGGAAAAGACGAAGTCCTAGAAGGGTAGGTAATACGATACTGTAGGTGTCTGTCAGTGTTGTGACCATAGTTACCCCGAAAAGGATTCGCATCATTTACATTTTCTTCTACGAAAAACTGGACAATTAGCATGGTTAACCAAATGCTCGGGGTCAATCATGGATTCTTTTCCAAATACAGTCGCATGATTAACATAGTTATCCTAATAGCTGGCACCATATATATATATATATATATATATATATATATATATATATATATATATATATATATATATATATAGATATTATATATACGTATAGATATATATATATATATATATATATATATACACGTTAATATATATCTTATATATATATATATCTATATATATATATATATATATATACACAAAATACTTTCAGCGTCAACAACCTAAACTTCTTTATTGTCACTTCGAAATAAACAAACCAACCAATCATTTAACCAGTTACCAAGTGAATATGATTCGATGCAAATGGGAAGTCTCAATTTGAAATCAGATGAATTATGAGAATTTGACAGTTCATAAGAATAAGCCGAACCGAATGTCAATACGGTTTATATTATAAAAATACAAATCATTCTCCGTATGACGTAGGTACTGCCTGACCGTGGCCCGCCCCGCCAATCCCCCCGCCCACCCATCTTGAACAAACGAAGAAAAAGAGAGAGAGAGAGAGAGAGAGAGAGAGAAGAGAGAGAGAGAGAGAGAGGAAATAACAATTTACATTATTTTCTAGAGTTCAGAGCCTCTGTCTCCCGAACAGGCTGCTGGTTGCTTACAAGGACCTGATCAGGTCGGTGGAGTACTTCGGGATCGTCATGATGGAGGGCCTCAACTTCTTCGGCTCAGGGACGCTCTCTCAGGACAGGTTCATCAACTACGTCACGCACGACACCTTGGCCTGGAAGTCCCTCAACCAGACGAAGGACTTCGTCAGCGCCATCAGGGACAAAGTCGAGGAGTACAACGAGAAGTACGAGGAATTCAAGAACATTACCGAGTGGTAAGAACTGTTCAGAGGCGTTCCTTGAAGTTGGCTTCACTTTCTTATTCTATTTTTCACAGCAATATTTTAAACCGGAAGCATTACTTCTTTCACAAATACATGGAAAATGCAAGGGGTCTGGACGAACTATTAACATCGCGTTTTGAAGTTGGTTTAAATTAATCTTCCGGTAATGTTCACCGAGTTCATGTTGTCATGGCTAAAGGCCGCCACTAACGTTCAGTTATACCTGCGTAGTTATGCCTGCACAGTTGGCCTGTGCAGGCAAAACTGAACCCACTAACGTTCAGTTTTGTCTGCACAGACCGACTGTGCAGGCATAACTACGCAAGTATAACGTTCTTCAGTTATACCTGCGCAGTTGTGTCTGCACAGTCGGCCTGTGCAGACAAAACTGAACCCACTAACGTTCAGTTTTGTCTGCATAGGTCGACTGTGCAGGCATAACTGCATAGTTATAACTGAACGTTAGTGGCGGTCTTAACGCAGGACATCGTTGCCTGCATCCTGCTCTGAACATGGAGGCAAAAACGTTTTTCTCTCGCGGGGTACCGCAAAACACCGACTTGCCTCAGTTTTGTCTGTGAACTCAGTAATAGTCTTGGAGCAGGGGTAAGGGAGCAGTGGTGTCATAATCTGCTACATTTACCCTTAACTGACTGACTAAAAATGCTTGTCAACAATTTTCGGTGCTTCCAGGAGGGGATGAAGCTATTGATATAAAATTCGTCGTTAAGAATTAGTATTACTATTTATTCGTCTTTGTGACGATTAATTCTCCATGAAGAATAAGGCTTGTTAACTACATCTCGGTTCATCAATGTGGATTCACAAAGGGGGAGAACGCAATTGAATGGCTTCCTTCTTACCTAGTCTAAAGTAGTTACAATTATAGTCTGATAGGGAATCAACTGAGGCTGGTTTTGCTCAACGAATGTTGTTGCACTTGATTCCCACGATTCCAAAATTAATTCTACACAAAGTATCTGTAACGTTCAATAAATCACGCAGGCTACTGAATTACGTAATGGCAAGTTTCACATCAGAACAATTCCCATATCTTCCTATCTGTATTATTCCTATAGTTTCGCAGATTATGTTCTCCACATTAGCCATTTACTCACCAAACGTTCTACGATCCCTAATTACTATACATTATTGGAATCTGAGCATGAGTTTACTGTCTTTACTGAAAAATTTGGGGATTGATCCATTCCTCTTTATGTAAAATTGTTCCTGTCCGAGTTGTATAAGGCACATAACTTTGAAAACACATCCCATATATATATATATATATATATATATATATATATATATATATATATATATATATATATACACGAGCACTTTTCATATAGTTGTCATCCTCTACCCTTGGATTCATCCTTTCACCTACTCTCAAGTTTCCACCCCTTCTTACGCCATATATTCTTCTCAAATCATTCAATTCAGCTCTACAACTTCAGGCTTTTTTTTTTTTTTATTTTATTCATATTCAACAATACAAGACTTCACTTCTGTAAGGAAGGCCCGATTGAAAAAATTTAGATAGCCCAGTTTCCGCTTTCATAAAGATTCCAAGTTACCCTTACACACACACACACACACACACACATATATATATTATATATATATATATATATATATATATATATATATATAATAATAGTATAATTACCTATATATATATATATATATATATATATATATATAATATATGGATACACTCAATTATCCACATATATATATAATGGATACACTCAATTATCCACACTGAGTTTTGTTAACCAAAGTTATTATTTCTCAATTTATTTTTAGTATGCACTAATGGAAGCCTTGTTGTGTTAGGGGTTGGGACGAGGTAAGGAGTTTGTAGAACGTATGGGAGGAAGAAGAAATAGCTTCTGGAGAATCTAAAAAACGCGAGGAGGGTAAAATGTTCGGGGCAGACCTAACCGCATTTTCTTGTTACACTGGTTGGTAATATTACAAGATATAAAACAACGAAGGGAAGGCTGGGCGCTTTTTTAAAAGTGCCTCCCTGGTGAAAACATAAAAACAGGCATTACTGAAACTTGCAAAACATACCTTAGCACAACATACCACAGAACGACCATCGAAAGCAGACAGAGAGAGTCGACTTTCCATGACTTCATTCCTCTGTTTTGCGTCGCGGGCAGATCTCTCTTGCAGGATTTCTCCTTCAGAAATTAAGAGTGATCATCTTCCTAATTAATAAAGACCACTGGCGGAAGGCCTCAGGCAAGGAGATCCTCTTAATACATAATGAAGACGTATTCTTATTTGGAGCTTGTTCCACATCCCTCTCGGTTTTCCCTACTTTTCCCTCACGACAAGGAATCGGTTAGGAAGTTGTGTGATTCGCAAAAATACAGATTACTTCTATGATTTTTTATTATACTCTTTTTTTACTATTTGTTATCCACAAAAGTTATTGAGTTTAGAAAGGGAGTTAATTTTTCAAATCGTATCTCATGATTTGGTATGTAGCCAAATTTTTTGGTGGGAAAATGTTAAACATATGGGCCTGCACGCGATATGTGTGTACACACACACAAACACATTCAGAGAGAGAGAGAGAGAGAGAGAGAGAGAGAGAGAGTCACGTTACTCATTACCGCGTTAATTTACGCTTTACGCGAGCGAGCATCACAACACATGCCGCTAATGAACTTCGTTATTTGCCGATAAGATCTTTGACATCATCCTCTTACCTGCCTGATTGAGCCATCGGGATAAGACAACAGATCCTCTTAGCAGTTTTCCGATTTTCCGATGTTAATTTGAGGGATCCTTGTTTAATCGCCTTTTCTTCAGAAAGTCGAACATCAACGGCCTCCTGATAATGGAGGGTGTAATCCCCCTTCATTAAGTCATACCTCGAGAGAGCTGACGAAGAGCTTAAGACTTATGAGCCAGCCAGCGACGCATGCAAGACTGGGCGAAGTATCGGTAACCATGAAACTCGAGACAGCAAAATAAGGAGGATTACCTGGCGTCAATAACTAGGTCTATATCTCTCAACATCTCACTTAAACTTATGAGGATCAGTTCTGGTAACACTAACACGAGAATACTTCCACACAGCTTGGCAGTGTAAGTAATGCTCAGAGATATCCCAACAGATTATGGACGCTGATAGTCTCTGAAACAAGTACATTACATTCTACGTCATTTCGAAGATGCAGGCACATACGTCTACATCTTGACTCCTACAATTACGAAAATGGGGTTCAAAGTACACGATGAAGATTGGGAGGCTGTGTGCATCTCGGCAAGAGAATAATTTTCCACGGAGGACAAAAAACAGAGAGCTGAAGTATTTGACACCAATATTTTCATCTCTACAGATACGAGAAGCCTTAAGAACATTAAAAGGTAACTGGGATTATACAAGTCGAAAATCACGCCAGTTAACCTCAAGTGCTCCTGATAATTGAAAATCGTATCATATAGCCTAGAGTCCAAAGTAACGCCAGAAGACATCAAAAGCTTCCAGTCACAGAAAATCGTGTTATAAATGCTCGCAGCTTTTAATTGAAGTCATAAGATCGGCTAATCAAAAAGGCCCCGGTTTACTTTGCTGCTCCAGTGACTAATCCTTTCCAAAATATTATTTATGTTAGCAAAAGGATGACAACCCCTTATGATGAATAGGGACTCACGTAAAACCTGGTTATAATGAATATGAACGAATTCTCGACGGGAATAACATACTAATGACGACGAATTAGACCATCTTCATGGATTTTTTACTCATATACTATGATTACGAAATTCATGATGAATGGGACCTTGAAGAGAGACAAGATGAATATGTGACTCTTAATGCCTTGGGACTCTGGCCACGATGAATAAGAAATTCCCCAATATGGAACATTTCACGATATAGGAAAAATAATTAAGAATGGACTCTGTCACGATCAGAAGGAATCGATTATTACATCGAAAAATCTCATCAGAATTTCCGCAGCTACTACGAAAGGGTGAATAATGATGAAAGATAAAAAAGGGAAATAATATTTATCACGTAGAATCTCAAGCTGAAAAAAAAAAAAAAGTTTCTTTTATTCTATTTTTCTTCATTCCTTTTAATTTACTATCAATGTTTACCGTTGAGTTGAATATAGAATTTAGGCCAAAGGCCAAGCACTGGGACCTATGAGGTCATTCGGCGCTGAATTCGGTTCCTATCTTCCTCTGACTTTTCTCATTGTATTTGACACAGATTTCTTCCATTACAAATATTTGTTTCAACTCATTTTTTCTTAAATCTTCATTCCCCTATTTATTGTATCCCGACTTTCTTTATAATCCAATTCTATTTTCACTTGTACATGATATTTCTCCTTACAATTTTCATTTGCTCTACCTAAAAACTGACTCCTCATTTGAATTTTCTTATTGTCTTCCATTGTTCCTTGGCTTTTTCTCACTTTCGTTTCATTTTAATATCGTGTTCTTTTTACCATTCAGTTTTAACATGACTCTTTCATTTTAACACGACTCTCTTGCATAGCACATATTTTCTATACTTCTCTTTTCATTCAGCCCTCCCTTTCTCTACTCTTTTTGCTTTCTAAATTGTGTCTATCTCGCAAAAAACTCTCTCCGCTGTCACCTGAACAGGGCTCTTTTCTGGCTGCAATCCTTTCTCTGTCGAAATTTTACTTCTCTTGGTCACTCTTATCTTGTCTTCATTATCTCAAGTTAATTTTGTATTAAAATAAAATAAAAATTTATCAAAGCAACAGTCCAAGAGCAGCCTGTTACTGTCTTATTTTTAAAGACATTAGTGATTTCGCCATATTGGATTTACCGTCGGCTACTCAGATAATCTAATTTAATTAATGCTGGGTATAACACCTGGCTTTTGGTTAGAACTTTCAAAAGCTTCGAAATACATAAGTAAACTCTAAGGAAGTCACACACAAAAAAATAGTAATGATAATAAAGCATAATAATAATACCTGAATCAATTGAGGTCCAATTTCAGAATCGCAGGAGGACGGGTTCCAAAGAATGACGAATAAAACGGGGGAAAAAATAAAATAAAAACGTAAAAAAAGTTGGCAGCATAAACCTACTGTCTTTCCTAATCAATAGCAATTTGGCAGCTGGCCGGCTCTTTGAGACTGGCCATATTTCTTTCTTTTAATGGAGTATCTGTCACTGTGGTTATCCCTGACAGACAGGATACTTTTAATTTTTTTTTCTTGACGGAAAAACTCTTAATATTGTCTCTTCCTCTATTTGTTCGAGATGTGTCACACTTTTAATAACTCAACTCGATCTGGCCTCGTCACTTTGCCAAAGATTCAAGGGCATTTGAGCATTTGCCAGTCCTGGTTTTTATTCCATTTTCTCCAGATTCTGGATTGGTAAGTGTCACATTTAAGAAGATGAAGTAATCGATTACTTACATTTAAGAAATGTAAGTAATCGAGTGATTTAGTAATTATCTGTCTAGTTCTAGGTTGTTAGATTGGTCTCCTTCCTTCTAATAATCCCTCATTAATTAATCATATAATAAAATCTGAATGGAAAACTGATGACGTTGATAAGCCAGGTCAATGAGCAGCGTGATTAAACTCAGGTTCCTTTCTCTCCAACCTATTTTCATGTCCATCTTGTGGCCGGATACGTTACAAGTGGAGATGGTCAGTGTTAACTTGTAATTGATGAATATTGTTGTCAGGATAACGTGCCTCTTATTAATGTTCGTGTTGTCATATATATATATATATATACATGTATATATATATATATATATATATATATATATATATACACACATAGTATATATATATAGAGATATGACAGTGACACACTGAGAGACATACAGAACATACATACATAAATACAGACATACAACATACATCCATAACATACATACATCATACATACATACATACATACTACATGCATACATAAAATAGATATATATATGTATATATATATATACATAAAATATTATTATATATATATATGTTATATATATTATCTATATATCTATATATGTATGTATGTATGTATGTATGGTATTTATGTATATCTATCTATATATATATATATATATAGATATATATTATGTACATTCTATAATATTATATATATATAAATATATAATATATATATATATATATATATATATATATAATATATATATATATATATATATATATATATATATATATATATGCTGGTTAAAGAATACTGCCGCCACTAGGAAATATATATAGACTAGGTACAAAAGTACTGGAATTACTGACTTGTCATTCACCAAATCTTAAGTGACATGTCGAAGGTATAGATATCTTATTAGAATATATAAAAATCGTAACCAATATAGAAAGAAGGGGAAAAAATAATAATGGTAATAGAGCTTCTAAATGGGATGTTCTCGATAATAATGCCAGACATGGACGGAATTACAAAATACGTAATCTGAAAGGAAGGTTTCCCCAAAATAGCCAAGAAAGAGGAGGATAATTATGATCATGAAGAGGATGTGTCACATATCAGTGGCCTTCGAAGGGCATTGTGACAGTAGGGAAAATTAAATTTCCTTGAAGGCCTTTTTAGGCCTACCGTCTCAGAGAGAGAGAGAGAGAGAGAGAGAGAGAGATTTAGGCTGGTGGACAGTGCTATCTCATTTTATTTATATAGCTTTCGCCTTTTTGCCTCCCCTTTCGCTCGACCGTCATGACATACTGCACTTCCATAAAGTAGATTTGGCTTAACGAATCCTTAGAAGGCTAAAATTCACCTCATCTCTCATCCCATCTGACACCTACTGACCGACCGACCTTACATTTAAGGTCAGGTGTTTCAATGCTGCGAGAAAATAATGTAACTGCCATAAGTAGCAGTGATAAAAGGGAAGTGAGAAGATATAGGAAAAAATAGATGCTTAGGACACAAATATAGAAGAGGAAAACGAGCATCGTAAAATTCCATGTTGGCGTCTCAAGGAAGAAAGAGAAAGTTTGTGTGCATAGGAGGTAGGAGAGAATAAAACCAAAGCGTTGTGGTAGGTGGTAATGGAATGATCAACAGAGGAATAAAGGCGATTATTTGAGATGCAGTGGCAGGGCACGAGATCATTATAAAGCCATTAATCAAGTGTTTCATTGTCTCTGCCTTTCCCTGTCCTATTATATTTTGTTGCATTTTACATCCGTTTTTCTTTCTCCGTAGTCACTTTTCTCCAACTATTTTTGCCAAAATTAGTCGTTATTTATATGCTAGACTCAATATTCAATACTGCGCTACATTTCATGCATTTGGGACTGCCAAAAGACATCCGTCTTCATTAACGTCATGGATACATTTCAGAGCATGCCAAGTTAACTAATCCATTACCGAATGACGTAAGAGAAGCTCTCGCCAACCTCATTAGCGATAAGTCAAAGGGACAGTATTTAAAAGGGAGAAAAAAAAACAAAGGGAATATTTATGCAAAAAAAAAAATAAAATACCGTAAGGACCAAAAGGGAGCACTGATTAAATCTAACTGCTCATCCCCAACGCTATATGATATACGACGTCTTTGCTCGTGCCTGGAGCCTTCCCTCTCATGCTCGTGGCTTGAACATTCTCTCTCTCAGTGTTAATTCCCATTTTCCCATTAACGTTCACTGAGCACCAAACACCCGAGAGAGGGACTAGTTAATGACACGAACCATTGCTCTTCCAGGCGGCTCCTCATTCTGGAAAACAGAGCGCAACAGTCGGACCTGACTGTGGCTGACGATTACTTCTACGTGATGTATCGATTTACCGACGAACTTAGAGACCTCCAGTGGTATCTCTTGGACGTTATAAAGTAAGTCTTGGCTTCAGGCCACCTGAAGCCTTTTTTTTTTTTTTTTTTTTTTTTTTTCCAAGTTAGCCTTCTTTGTTTTCTTTGTGCATTGTCTTCACGTTCTGAGATCATTTTTCTCTATAGCACAGGAGATAAGGCCTGTGACGCCGTCTTTGTTTGAAACCAGAGAGATTTGGGACCTTGTTTTTTCCCCCATATTTTCCATCTCTCTACATCCCAGTGGAAATGAAACAGAAATGGAGGGTAGTGGATAAACAAAGGAGGAAATGGAAATATTTTTGGGGGACTAAAATGGGTGTAGATTTAGAGACCACAGTAATATATATCAGCTCAAACCTCTTTTTGCTATCAACTAACCGTTTATGTCAAACGTATGTAATTCAGTAAATTAAATAAGCAATAAGGGAGAAACGCCAAAATATTGCTAGAGTCCAATTTTTTCTACTCCTCAGTGTACTGGTTAAAGGTAAATGAGCAAAAAAAAATGCATAAAACTATTTTACTGAATACCAACCACCTCTTTCCAAGCTTCTATATTACTGTGAAAATTATGAATCCGTCTTTAAACATAAGGACTTTCTGACCTCGTAATTTCCCAATCCTATCATTTGTTTCAACGTAAAGCTTCGCTAAATCCTTGTACGACTTCTTTTCCCTTAATTCACTGGTCAGCGTCTACTCTTGAATGCCAAGAGTTTCAGGTGTCCTCAAAGTTGGGCCGATTTAATTTGGAATACTGAGTCTGTGTAGCATAAATACTGCACATTTAAGAACAATAAAGACTATAAATCTCCTGAAGCGGAGAATATTATTCCCTCGTCAGTAAAGCGAGATACACTACCTCATGAATCTTCTTCCTCTTAATTTTTCCACAGAAACTACCTATCTCTAGGGGTATACATCATTTGCAAAAATAAGTAGTATAACCACAGCATATTTAACATGAACTGCAACCAATTCATCTGTAAATCTGCTGAAGTTGAGAATATAATCTTCACAACGATAAATTACTATGAGATTATCCTTCTTCTTCTCTCTCTCATTCCTCCCACAGATCTTACATGAAAACCGAAACCAGGGGAGCCGATACAAAGGTCACAGTTTCCATCATTGTCATGGTGATGGTGTTCATTATCTCGCCGCTCATCATTGTCCTCGTAAGACACGCCACGTACACCATTCAGGTCAGTATCAGGTAATATGACACTTTACGTACCTGAGTCTCGGGTAAATGTACTGTGACCTGGTCTATTACTCAAGCGACACGCTCAGTGAACTCATTATTCATTAGTACAGAATTAAAGGACAATATTATGATCGGAACTGCGAGGTTGTGTCCGAGTATTGGATGGTGAACTCAGCGTTCTGTTGCTAAGTGTGTATATATATATATATATATATATATATATATATATATATATATATATATATATATATATATATATATCTATATATATACATATATATACATAATATATATATATATATATATATATATATATATATATAAAGTATATATATATATATATATATATATATATATATATATATATATATATATATATATATATACACTAAAATGATGGATGTACTTTTATTAGGCTTATCTTCCCCCCGCCCCCCTTAGTCCCAACCCTAATAAATCTTCAGAGAGGATTTCTCCAGTCTCAGTAATCGGGAGTCGAACGCAGGTAGAGCCATTTCTCAACATTATGTGAGAAAGCGGATGAGGAAACATAGGCTTGACCGATAAATATTCATAAAAAAAAAGATGGTGAAAATTCTGATAAATATGAGACTTAGCAAACGGTTTTTAAAAAATACAGCTTTCAAAATGAAGAAACATTATTCTGCTTTGTGTCCTACTGTTTATTCATAATTATTGCTATCAGACACAAAATTTATTCCCTTATAAATCTAAGAGTTTTTCCTTAAGATATCAGGTGCTGGAATTACCGTATACTTTATAGCCGAGTACATAAAATAAAATTACGGTTCTGAAAAAAAAAAATATCTATAAGCGTCTGAACAACTGGGCAGGAATTCCGCTTCGATTTGCAGATTTCATCTCCTGAATATAATGAAAAATCGGCTTTCGTTGACCGTCAAAATTTTTATTTTTGTTTATGTAAAGGACTAATAATAGATATTGGTTTTATGTCAGATTCTATGTGAAAATACAATTTAATTTTCGTATGGATTTACGATTTGTAAACTGAGATATGTCGATACTCGATAGGCAAATATTCAGTCAATATGTGCATAAAAATCAAAATTGCGATTACTCGGACGGAATGGGCCTCGTGCTGGTTGCCTCTTCGACATGAAGGGTTGCATAAATAACGGAAAACAGGTTATGGGAATGCTATTATGTATGAATTAAAACTTAGAAATTTCAATGACTAAAATATGAACAGTTTATCTGCTTACAAAAGCAGACATTGTAAAAGAACAAAGGCAATAAAGGTCTGCACGTCACAGGAACAGTGTAGTGTGCCTGCAACTGTGTTTGTGGAGTGAGGGCTTAGGAATCGGGTAGGAACCTGGTGCAGGATTGTGCTCTTCAGCAGCCACTTTTTGATCTGAAAAAATGAGCAGTTTATCTGCTTATAGACACCAATTATTTACTATTTTCTCAGGATTCTATAGGTCCGTATCCTCTATGACATGTTTTTGTTTATTTATGTTTCCCCTTTGTTACATGTTTCTTTCTTTCTTTCTCTTTTTAACAATCTCTGCTTCTGTAAGCAGGTAAACTGCTAATTTTTTCATTGTTTTCCTCGATTCAATAAATATTTTATAAATCTGTGTGGTGATGTTGACTTTGCGTAATGCAGTGAATTTGGACCCCTAAACTGTAGGATTACCGATAATTTTAGGAACTAAAGTGAATGTCTGGAACGAGAAATTGTTGTCCTGACGGGTATTACCAAAATGACTGAAGTCATGGAGTTCTCCCTCCCACCCCGAATCTTGAAATATTATTGAGTTCACCTTATTTTGACTTAACGTTTTCTTAGCTTGATAACATACATCATAGAAAACGTAAAATATTAACCATTACCTAAAGTATTTGTTTATCTCGTGGATTTCTGTTAGTTGACGCCAAGCATATACACGGTGTTAGCAAATCAGCACCTAAAAACCATATGAAATTCCCGTATAATACAAATACACTGTAAAACAAAAAAGCAGAAGTGCTCTGGAGCGAGAGAAGAGAAAAAAAAACAAAAATACTTCTCGAGGAAAACACAGAAAATGTGCTGCACATGCCAGACAACTTCAGCCATCAACCAGCAAAAGCAATGGTGAAATTTATGTGGAAATCCCAAAGGAAAATAAATAAATTATCGAATGATATTAAAACAATTATAAAAACATAAAAGACTTACAGAAACCTTACAGTAATGGAGTTGGTTCACGCACACAATAAAAATAAAGTATAAGCGTAACAAATGTCAAAACAGCTGGTTTATAAAACTGCAATTTTATATACGACATTAAATTCCAATTATGGAAAATGCAGTAATTCTCCAGTGATTATAAAAACCCATTGCACAAAATATCAACAGAATACACACATTTCACGTGACCACATACAACTGGTGGAGAGAGAGAGAGAGAGAGAGAGAGAGAGAGAGAGAGAGAGAGAGAGAGAGAGAGAGAGAGAGAGAGAGAGATAACTGGCCCGTGTCCAAAAGGAAAGCTTACAAGATAAAAGGTCAAGGTGATGGGGTTATGAAGACAGGGTACTTATAAAAATCACTGTATCAATTGTAGAGCAATTGTGAATGGAGATAGCAAGAGATCATTTTTATACTTTTAACTGTTAAAGAAATCCATTGAAATACGATTTAAAAATAATATAGGATATTTTAAACAACTCCAAAAATGTATACGACTGATTCAACTCTCTGGAATGTGTAATGTATTGCATAATTTCTTCTCGCATTAAAAAAAACACACACAGAAAATAAAACAAGGAATAAAATATTCCGACTGCGGGAAATGGCAATAAACACCGTACTTGTGGATGCTGAACAGAGAGCAGTATCTGAGAATAGTGAATAAAATGTAGCAAATGATTAATAAACCTGTTTTGTTAACTGAAGTCATTTTACTCATTGCAGATTTTCGCTTCCACACTCGCATCAAAAGGCGCTGAGCTCAAGAGTGAGAAAAGGCGATGTGATCGACTCATACATCAGATGCTTCCTAAACCAGTCGCTATACAGCTCAAGAAAAAGAAAGCTGTGAGTTATGATTTTTTTTTTTTTTTTTTTTTTTTTTTTTTGGGGGGGGCGGTTGGTTGGGAGGGGGGTTGGTACGGGTAGAGAGAGGGGCCGTCATGTAATTTAAAAAAAAATATATTATTTCGTCTCTTCGCCAACTTAGCTGTCAAAATCATTTACTTTGTTCTGCTACAATGTTCATTTTGCAACAAAGAACGCATCCCAGTGAAAGCCTTAAAAATCAAAGTGTTTACTGGCCTGGATAAAAATGTTTATGCAAATGGCGATGAATATCACATTGTTGTTCAGGACTCAAGGATGACCAGAGTATTTATGCAAATAGTATTTATAAAAGGAACATCAAAGCTCACTGCATATTGGAGAAACAGTTAACATTTGTTGAACAGTTGTCGGTAAACAAAGAAGTATATTCTTAAGTTTATTTACACACATTCTTTGGCTATCAAAACACGATATAGATCCTTACAATAGTATGCATGATTAATTATGCCTCTTAATCATACGATAGCAAGCATCAAATCTATTAAAGATGAAAGATTAAATTCATGAGTAATATTTGCATTACAAGACACCGAGTAAATTGTTTAATCTATCTTATATTCAGACTGGATCGTAAATAATACCACGAAGCATAATCGCTGATAAAACTTAATTTTACGATGATTTAAGATGCTTTAACTCTTGTTCTAAAAATTCATAGTTGATTTAAGAGCGAATGCCTCTATTTCCTTTTCTCGCTAAACATTTACTATTCCTACTTTATGTAATTTTAAGCCACACAATATTTACGTCGTTCTGAATATGCCTAACGTACATTTTTATATGATCAAAGAAGTAAACTTAAGTCTCTTAAATATGTTCACTGGTCTGCTGCGCAGCACAAGTATTAATACACAAATGTAATAAGTCACTAACATTCCTAATTAAGTAGGCGCCGACGGCCACATGTATAATGTAGATATTTGTGCAAATTTAATTATTTTTTTCAGGTTCCTGCTGAGTCGTACAAAGAGGTTTCCGTCTACTTTAGCGATATCGTCGGGTTTACTGATCTATGCTCTGATTCTGAGCCAATGCAGGTAAGGCCTGAAAGTCCTATTACACAGAAAAGACCCAAATTAGAAAATTTAAATCTATGATAGTTGAATGGAGAAATATAAAGGAGAAAACAGCATAGATATCTTATTTTTTCAGCCTATTTACCGCATTTAGTTACAATAACCAATGAATTCTCCTAAGAGAATCGTATCAGCATAGTACACGTATAAGTAAGGATTACTTATTCAAATCACATGAAAATTCGTGTATAATTTATTTTCGTCGTTAAAATCCTACCAAAGCATCAGATATGGATCGTATTATGGAAATAGCTATTTGAAGCCACGGTTTAATTGACAAAAATGTGCAGTGATGTATAATGTTGATAATTAAAGGGAAACTTAGTTAAATTTATTAAGCACCCAGAGAGAGACTAGTTGTGACGTAAACATGACACCAGACGTAATAGCAGGGTTCCCAGCAGTATGATAATGATCATAGAAGTACAAATATTTGACGCTCTTGTACAATAAGTATAATAAAGGAAGGGCTAGGTAAAACATTGTTGAGAATGATAATATTGCGGTTTCCAACTGGTGATAACACGACCAATGAATAAGAATTTGGGATATATAAAATACGACAGTATTGTAGCAAAGGAATTTGGTAAATATACATATGGCAATATTATTGTCACTACAATTTTACACTGGCTATAGGAATACATAGCATTTATAACGTAATTTCTATTTACCCTTTTACCATGTTATACTAAATCTTTAGAATTGGTAAAATAAAATCAAGTTGAAATGAAAATACAATAATTTAGAGGTGTTTGGTACGACATTTTGTCTTGGTATACCTGGTAACCTTGCATAATAGTAAACACCGCCGACGACAGGGTAAGCTCAGTTTATACATGATTGCTGCTTTCCCTATGCCAAGCCGAACAAAATGTCCTCGTGGCTACAAGACTGCTTTCGTGTTGCGTGTTTTTGCAGTATGCAACGAAAATAATGATCATTTGTGTCATATGTTAAATAATAACAGGTTAGTGGTTAATAAGGCGATACACTATAAATATAGCACCAAACGATTTGGACAAGAGGACAAAGGTGAAAGAGATATACAAATTTTTGTTTATATCAAGGCCTTTCTAACTTTTCAGACCAAGAATAAACAATGGCTGGATTTTCTCGACTGATAAACTACCTCACTGACCAGCTGCAACGACAATTTTTAACAACCTATCTATTCTACTGACCTTATAGATACACATATACATACACTCGTCATAGAGTTTCATTTATGTATTTAGCGTATTTGTGTATGTACCTATCTGTCTATGTGTATGTATACGGCATATGTATTTATGCATATTCTATCATCCTCTTCCCTGATATGGAAGTATGAATATAATAATAAGGATGATGATTATATTAATAACAAGAATAACTGTAATGTGATTATCATTATGATTAATAATAACATTATCAATACTTTACATGGCCGTGTGCATAGGAAAAACAAAGTATGTTATGTAATGCATTTGTATTCATTGGCTAAATAATGGTCTTTATCCACAGAGGCTCTATGACCGTGTTGCAAATTTCCTGGGTATCTGAACGATACTTGATGTATCCTTGAAACTTCAAGGTAACAATGGTTTTCTAAGTGTGTAAAGGAAACCTGAATTGCGTCATTCCTTTATTGTACTTTACTTAGGAGTTTGACTGTCTGAAACAATATAAGAATCCCATATACTACCGTTACTACTACTAGTGCCAACATCTGCGTCACCATTCATACATAAAGTATATGGGCGGGGTGTCCAGTAAAGTACGTCATACTACAGCATCAATGAGTGTAAGGGGCTTCACTGATGTCGTTTTACTAGCCTCTATCTACGAGCCCGCTAGATTTAGCTATGTTTCCCTCTAAAATTTCTTTGATTTACTCGTATAAGTGCCTTAATTATCCACATTAGACATCATTGTATATTTTTGCCAATTAGGCTGTGGCCTCAAATAGCTATTTTCAAAATACGATCCATATCCAATGCTTTGGTAAGATTTTATCGTCGAAAATCTATTAGGAATGGCCCTGAAATGCACTATAGTCTATCACGAGCCTCTGTTCACACCCATCGTCTTATGTACAATGTCTCAGTCGTTGCAAGCTACATTACCATAGGACTACGTCACAAAAAAACACAGTATAAATATCACGTCACAAAATCTGCAATATCAATACAACTGAATGGAAAGACTTTATCTAAATAATGTAAAATAAGTATAAGCTACTCGCTACAAAATACAACAAATTGTGGAAAAATGGGCAACATTCAATGTTCACGGCCAACTCATTTTTTAGAAAGTTCAAGTTCATTCATATAACCTTACGAGAATTATTTATACTTTGGACAAATCCCGTAGACGTCACATGACTGTTACAAAGAACAATAGGCTAAATAGACACGAAAAGTCTCGCCTTACAAACAACTCAGTTGCCTAAGGAACTTCGGAGAATCTACAGTCTAAGCCCAGATAACGAAAGAGCGCCAAAAATAACGAACAAAATTTTAAAGTCTTGAAATGTTCCGTTTATTTTTATAAATTACTTACAGATAACTGAGGCGGGAAGCGAGGTTTAATGACACCGAAACATACTAGGCCTAATGCAACCCATTTGCAACGCCGAACACAAAATACACCGCAATTTAGGTAATCTATGCCTAACTGTTTAAACTCCTGTTGAACATTGTATGTCTTAATGGCAAAACACAGGCACGAGACTTACCTTACATTGGAGTGTATACATACAACTTTGACACAGCATCCACTAGGCCTATTAACAAGAGTGAATTTCTGTAGTCCCGATATATATCCGCACCACAAGTTCCTGGAGGGTTTTGACAGTTTTTTTTCCTTTAAGTTTTTATTCAATAAATTATTTACAAAACATTACAACAAATCCAGAACTCCATTATATTTTCATCTAAAATACATTGCATTTAATGTTACAAAAACTCTTTGTGAAATATTTTACAATTTCTCTTTCAAAATGGCCTTGATTTCTCTGTTTTTTTTTTTTTTTCTTATAATCGAAGCTTTTATTCTATTTATAATTTACAATTAAGGGATTTCGCAGGTATAGCCTCCGATGGATGAGTAACGTACCGATAACTGCTGCTAGGGAGAATCTATATTGAAATTAATACTGGGAATATTAACACATAACTATACTCTGTTTTTTTTCATCTGTCCATCTGCCTGTGGTGTTTTTGTATGGCAACACTGCGTCCCGGGCTTTAGATAGTTACGCTATGTGTAAGTTTTAGGTAAATAAAAGGATATCTGGGTGTACATTGCAACTAAAAAGTGTTTTAATAATTTACTGTATGCGAATTACACCGTTAATATTCGAAATAGGATATTATTATAATCGTTGAATGTAAGCTGAATGTGACTATCTAAAGCCCGGGACGCAGTGTTGCCATACAAAAACACCACAGGCGGGTGGACAGATGAAAAAAAACAGAGTATAGGCTAACGTAAATATTAACGCGATTTGGATTTAATAATAGATTGTTAGTCCGCCATGATAAGACCTACTAAGTAACACCTGCTCGTGAGATCCAAATAATAAAACAAAATATTTAACGCCATCTCACTCGAAAACTATACGAAACTTTACACTTTCCACGACATTCAATAATAATGCGCAAACTCATTCTGTCTGAATTTAAAAAACATTATAATACATCTTTCTTACTAAAGACAAAACAATTATCGACGATTGGTAACTGAAACGATTTTTAACGTGATAATTAGTCTTACCGAGCGGTCACTGATTTTTTTCTGATTAATGAATTACGATGTATAGCATAGACTATCAAACCTTGCTGATCATATAACTCGATCGCCTTACGTACGCTGTGATTATGGAAAATTAAGCTTATAATCATGATAAATATAGAAAGGAAACACTGGTAGGCCAAGACTCTCAAAAACGAAGCCACTTAACTCAAAATAGTTTAATTGGTTAGCGGAAGGCAACATGACCACTGGCTATATACGCAATTTAATCGGAACGAAAACACTCAAATAGACAAATAAAAAATAAGTGTCCTGGATCAACGCGCGCACAACCGAACCTCACAACTAAATGATGTACACTGACCGTCACTGTTAACGAGCAGACGAGCAAGAGTGTAGACCATATTACCATCACAGGACCTCGAACTTTTTGTTGTTATCGTTTTTCCTTTTTCATAAAAGGTCATTACATAAGTTTGCTTTAGTTTGCCTAAAAAAATGCAACAGAAAAGGGAACAATAAATGATTAAAAAAAAGTAATTCAGAAATACAGTTTGGCCAATAAATTATTGAACTACTTTTCGTCGATGGCGTAATTTCGCAGTATTCAGGCTCTGACAGTACTGCATAGACCCATTTCTTTATTGGTATGTTTTTATCGAACTTAAAAAATTTAATTCTTTAGAGCTCCAGCTTCCTGGTAAGTGACATTATTAGGTTAAGGTGATGGTAATTGGTTATGATCGAGGTGCAAGGTATCAAGCTGAACTAACGAGAATTCTAATGGTGCTCTGGGTCGAGTCGTTTAACCAGAGATCAGTAGTAGACGATACGCACAGAGCTACCCATTATCATTTAAACTTTTGTTTTGAATAGTTGGTTTCATGAATTTCTGGACACATCACGAACGCTAAGAAGACATCAGACAACTCGATAACGGAACAGCTTTTGTTTCTGTGATAGCAAAAGGTAAGTTGTTGAGAACGCTGCCTATGAAACAAAAGGAGTGACAAAGAGCACGTTTAACAGATGGACAGGTAATGTCAATTAGGCAACATTCAGTAACAATACATTGCAGTTGTATGATGTCACCTCAGCATAATAGTGACGTATCTGATGTGACTCGTAGCGGCAGAATACATTTCTATCCTTTGATGTCCATGACCATGGAAGAAAATTAGACTAATAACCTTCGGTTTGATAGACTGCAAAGCAGTTAGTTGCTTTTCTTTTAGTTATTTTGAAATTGCATCTTTAAGCTGAAGCGTTCTGACTGAAACACTTGTTGTCGAATACTTGATGCTTTGATGGCAAGTTAATCAAAAGGTCGGTGGAGGAGTAACTACAAGAGAAAAACCTCGAGTTCTGTAGTAAACTACCCTTCAGCATAATATATCCAAAAGGATTTTTCTTCGCTCGCAATGGGCATAACCACGGCCATAACTATCTTTGCTGCACAAAATAGTTATTGTAGAATTCGCTTAATTTTGAATTCAGATTACAGTAGGGTTAACATATATTTGTACAGTTTTTCCAACAAATGAGTTTCCCCTCACCCAGTGTTCATGTCTAATTCATTGCCTCCTTTTTGTGGGGTTAAGGAATTTCGTCCTCACTCCAATGCAATCTGCATAAATACGCTTTAGGTTACATAACAAAGGTTACGGCGGGGTTTTATTTTTCCAGTATTTTAGACATCGGATTTTCGTCGTTCCAGTAAATTAATCCTATAAACACCAACGAACAAGTAGGAGAGAACCATGGTTATAAAGCGGAAGGGTTATTCCAGCAAATTCATTAAAGGCTGACCAAGTTAATGAGTCTCGCCGAATGTATAAAAAATACTTTGATACTGAGAATCACATATACAGCACGGGGAGTGCTTTAAGTGCAACAGGACAGGATATGCGAGAGAGAGAGAGAGAGAGAGAGAGAGAGAGAGAGAGAGAGAGAGAGAGAGAGAGAGAGAGAGAATTTAACCTTTCATTCCACATACCCAGGGTGTATTTATACTTGTTACTTAATTTGGGATATTTTCTCCTTTTTTTCAGGTGATATCTTTCCTGAACTCCCTCTACAAATTGTTCGATTCTAGAATAGAAAACTATGACGTATATAAAGTGGAAACAATTGGTGACGCTTACATGGTAGTTTCCGGTCTTCCGCATCCGAATGGTAAGGTTTTGACTTACATTGTGATCTTCATACTCATACACACATACATCTCAATGTATGTATGGATGTAGTACGTGGTAAGTCTCGCCAGCAGTTCAACATTTTACTTCTCTTCCGGGGTGTTATTGCTTTGTTAATACACATCGCTGTGAAAGCCTTTAGGTAGAGCTGACATGCAGTCTAACAGCAGGATCACGCTTTTACCAGCCATATTTAAAGGCCATTGAGAATAAATTGCGTAAAATCAGTATGACCACAGCTTCAAAACTAAGTTCAATGACCAGCGTATTGTACCTAATGTGTTAATCCTCACTTCTATATGGGACTGAAGTACCTGTAGGCCTAGTTTGTCTTCCAAAAGCTACCTGTCTTTAACTATAAATAAATGAAAATAATTTCGTCTCTTAATTTAATTTAACTTCTGCTCATTCACAGCAGTCCGCGAGGGGCAAAAAGAAAATAAAAAAATCGTCGAAAACGACACAAATATTTCAATTTTCTTCTCCGCTCGTTCCCAGGTCACAGGCACGCGTCCGAACTGGTGAATATGGCACTGGACTTGATTGAGGGCGCCGAGGAATATAGAATTCCACACAGACCGGATCGATCTCTCCAAATTCGAGCGGGGATCAATTCCGGCCCGTGCGTCGCTGGTAAGGAATCTCGAGCACTCTTGCTAGAAGAGATGTCTCTCAAAGAAGAGCCTGCTCTCTCTCTCTCTCTCTCTCTCTCTCTCTCTCTCTCTCTCTCTCTCCGCGCGGATCATATTATTGCTGATGACGAGATGTTGGGTCTGTTCACTCGGGCGGAAATTTGTTTTGCTATTCAGATCATCTCTCCTGTTTCGTCGACAATAGGCAGTGCCAATAGTCTTGCGCGCTCGGTAGCTTCTTGTGAATATAAGCATTTTTATTTGTATAGCTACAGAATTATAATAGTTTATCTTAGTTTTGTACGACTTTTCATTGTATATCTACAGAGTTTATCATTGCTTTGTAATGGTAGATGAACTTTAAATCCTATACATTTACTTCATGAAAAGGAGGTAAATATTTAAATATCAAAGAAAGCACACTTCGCCAAAGAAGTGTTTGTATCTGCATGTACGAGGCCTTGACTAATGATATATATATAATATATATATATATATAATATATATATATATTATATACATATATATATATATAATATAAATATATATATATATATATATATATATATAATATACATACACACATGCACATATATATGTGTGCGCGTGTGTATAAAGGAAACGATTAATTTGGGAAAGAAAGAAAAGGATGACAGAGTCAATCAAAAGCTTTAAAAAAATAACAGTATTTCATTGAATGGAAAAACGATCAAAGAAACAGTATAGACAATATGACTAAACTAACTTTAAGCAAAGAATACTTCAAAAAAGGATGGGGGAGATTCATTGAACTTTAGGCAAAGAAAACTGAAAAAGAGTTAAATGAATCTCTCCACTGAACATTGTGATATTTTCAATTTCCATCGTTTCAGCTTGACACTTCACTATTATTATCGGGATTATAAGACACGCTATACTTACATCCGCCCACGCGTTATTGAATAGATAAAAAGCTAATACTTTTGTTTTATTGTTTCAGGTGTCGTAGGAACAAAAATGCCACGTTATTGCCTTTTTGGAGATACCGTGAATGTTGCGAGCAGAATGGAGAGCACTGGCGAAGGTAAATATTGACAATTCTCTCTCTCTCTATCTCTGATTATTTTTTTTTTCTTTTTTTTTTAGCAGCAGCAAATCCTCTAGACATAATTCGGTTATGATGTGCTGAATAAAAATGATTCCTTGCCTTTAAACTGAGTTCTCGTTTAATTAAATTGGTTTGAAACAATGGATTGCGGGAAGTTGGTTTAACCATATGCGTCAGATGTTTTCAACCTTTTGTTTAACCGGCATTCACTACGTTTCTCCTTCTTCCTCTGTTCTTACTCACTTCTTTTATACGTCTCTTCATTAATGATTTACCCCAAGTCTCGATCTGCTCCTGCTTTCATCCATCATTTTCTTCTCTCTCTCTCTCTCTCTCTCTTCTCTCTCTTCTCTCTCTCTCTCTTCTCTCTCCTCTGGTATTCCATTAGTCTGGATCTTTTTCTCTGCTATCATCCATCTTTGAACTCGTCCTTCCCAAGTGTTTGTAATTTTTTATTTTTTCTGTATGTTTTTCACAGGGGCATTTTTTTTCTCTTATGCCAACTTGGTTCTTTTTCCAACAGCAATGAAAGTCCACATTTCTCAAACGACGAAGGAGATTCTGGAAAACATCGGCGGCTACTCCTTCGAGTTCAGGGGTTACCAAGAAGTCAAGGTTCGTAAAAAAAAAAATTTTTTTTTTCGTTGTTTTAACAGATGAGAACAAAATAAATATGAAAATAAATAAATAAATAAAATAAAGAACAAAACACGTAAATCCGTACGTAACGAAATTGTACCTTAGAGACACTTCGAAAACAGTTCGGGTCACAAGATTGCAGGAAAGGTCACGAATAATAAGCAACTCGTATCGGACAATACCGAGAGAGCATGAATAAAATGATGTCCACGCAATCAAAGTAATGTGCATAAAGAGAGATTGCCAAGAACGAAAGAGATTCTCTGAATAATACGTAATCGGATAAAGTGCTTTCTCTAGACTCGCGTTTTTACCGCGCAATCTTCCCGACGTGCAGTCTTCTCCCGCGCAATCTCTCCAGCCCAATATTTTCCCGCTCAATATTTTCTCGCGCAATATTTTCCCAGTGCTGTAGGAATCACAAGGTGATCTACACAGCTATTTTTCCTGGCATTCACTGGACTGTATAGCTTTCTCCTAATACACAACGGGCATTAAATTACTTATGCATCACTGGTGAAAGAATTTCCATCGACTGATTTCTACGTATTTAACAGATAGGGATTGGCAATTAAACAATTGCAATTATGCACATATACAAATATACATAATAGTGGCTTCGAAGAAATACAAGAGATTTAGTTACTAGCTGAGGGGGATGCGTCATTAATTATACCTTATGACACATGAATTAGAATTGATGTTATGCAATAATGTGGGATGGGTGCAAGAAGATGAAAAGCATCTTTGTCCGTAGCCCTAGATTGGAGATGGGAATAGCTTATATAAATATATATTATATATATATAATATATAATAATATATATATGTATATATATATATATATAATATATATATAGTATATTAAATACATAACGCAAATCCATTGCCGTTGCATAACACTGAAATTACACTCAGTCTCAGTGACCTGGAGATCAGTCTTAACTGTACTTAATTGGACATTTGCCATTAATAGCTAATCGTGATTATTCCGGGTAATCAAAGTGAAGACAGTAACGTTAATTATCTGGATTGTATGAAACAGGGTATAGAACGTATGTCAGACAAGAAGCTATTTGACCTAACTAAAAAAATATGAAGTTGAGAAAATTAAGTTCAGGCCTGCTATTAACTTCAGTAAATATAGTAGATATGATATATATATATATTATATATATATATATATATATATATATATAGATAGATAGATACAGATATAATGTATATAACATATATACGTATATAAAATCATGAACAGTAAAGTAAACTATGGATATAAAAACACGAACCCACATGTTACATAAACTTATAAACAAATAAATATGAACTCCCGTACTTACTCAAATGGAGTCCTTATGTTGCCAGGCTTAATGTCCCACAACCGTCAAAGGCTTCCATGTTTAATTCCTCTTTTACTTCTACACAGGGCAAAGGAGCGATGCCAACGTTTTGGGTCTCAGGTGCTCCACCATCGAATAAAAAGGGCATTAGGATACCCGTCAAGAGTGCCCTGGAGCAGTAGACAGCAAAGCGAAGCCGCTGCAAAAAAGGACAGAAAAAATAAGAAAAATCAGGAATATTTTCCGAGGAATATCGTTTCTAATCTCTTCTCGCCAAGGCAATACACGTACGTCTGCCTTGCTTATCTTTCTTCTTCTTTGCGCTATTTTTGAGATCTTGACTACTGTTGCAACTGCTACTACTGTTACTACTACTACTAGTACTTCGACATTATTCTGTCACTACTAACTCCGATGATGAATCTGTCAAACAGTGAATCCGAAGTTTGTACTTGAGTAAAATAACTTTTTATGAAGTGAACTTTTGCCTCCAGGACAAACTCATTTCAACTAGAGGAAGGTCACAGACATCAGGAAAATAATATCGTTGGTGTCAAGAACTATAGGCCTAACTTCACTGAGTTTCCTGGCACAGTGGCAAAAAACTGCCATGACCATAGTTAGTCATAATATATATATATATATATATATATATATATATATATATATATATATATATATATATATATATAATTCCCTTTAACGATATGATACACAAGTAGTTGACACGAACAGCGCACTTGATGATCCTAACAAAACCAAAAGTTCGAGGATTAGCGAAAGATTCACAAACAGCCTCAGCATAAACGGTTTTACATCTCCAGTGCACGTCTCAGTGAAGAGCTGGTTTGTGATCCGTAGTACCATCCTCGAACCTACATACAGCTTTATTATCTCATTCATTACCGCTCGATATCGAGCTAACAATACTCGCAAGCAGATGCTCAACTAGGAAAAAAGTAAAAAAAGAAAAAAAAAAGTTTTCATCCTAGGCGTATCAAATTCTATTACATAGAACAATTCCGTCCATGATACACATGTCAGCCCGCTTTAAAAGTGCTTTGAATTTAAGCTTGGGTAAGAGTGATCGTCATGCTGAAATTGGAATGCTTAGAAGTGCGTAAAGATTTACTTCAAACGTTTAGTGGAAGTGCCTGGAGGCGATTCAATCCGTGGATAAAAGAATGAGTAATGCTCCAAAACGGTCAAATTAATGAAATAACCCAAATGATCAGATTAGTCACTAAGACGGTTGGTTATAGGTTTTCTGTCTCTGGGGAAAAAAAAAAAAAATCTCCACAAGAAGACCAGACTTAGACGGAGCTTTAGTCAAGCTTAAAGTCAAGACACTAAATATCACAATAAGTCTTCTTTTTATAATCCGACTTTAAAATCACCGTAGAATAGTTCATATTTATAATACACTATGCTTAAGCTATTAATACAAGTCAAGAAGAGTATTTTATATTCAAGATTCCTACTTGTATTTTCTGTGCTACAGTATAAATGGTTTGTGAAAGATAACTTAATTTATTAGGTGCGTATCGGCTACAACATTCTGAATTACTTCTCTATGATCTTAAAGGATTCACTCCCAAAGGCTTTCAGTTCAGTAATGAGATTCGCGAATTAATATTCTTATGAAAGAAATGGCGTTACTTGCAAAAGAGAGAAAGAGTGGATAAAAAGGCTAATTGAATATTCGCCTGAATAATTAGAACGTCTCACAACTTTGGCACATACACTTTTCCCCTCGTATGTGTGTACTAAAACCTTACACGTAACAAGCAGTACCAGCATTGATATGCGGGTATTTGCTCACATCCAATATTCGCTCTCGGCAAACTTCATTTGCATACATACGTAGTCCGGTGGAGTCCGGTAGATAGGTCATGTGTATTGATGATATGCAGATGAACTGCTCCAGATGATAAATGTGTGAGGAAACCGAAACAACGGGGTGAGTGGGAAGGGGGAAAGCAGATATGCTTGAGAATTTGGAAAGATGCAGGCGAGAAGCTGGACGTGCAGGCTTGTTCGTTATGAATGTTCGCTGAATATCGGATAATTAAACAAGAAGTTTTAAATATAATTGTCATAACTGTTTCGATAAAGGGTGTTCTATAAAGGTTTTACCACTAAAGGAAGTCTAATTTTAATATAACACTATATTTATTTAATTTACATCACCGTAATCTTAAATTACTCTTATAATCAAACTGTCATATGTACTGTAACAACAAAGTTTGTCATTTATGCACATTGAAACTTAATAATTTCCAGCCCAGCCCAAATGGATATTTATAACAATTAAACATCGGTGTTATTACCCTATACACGTCTTAAAAGCTGTAGGCAGAGGTAGTTCATACTTGACATAGACCTAGACCTACACGTACTACAAATCGGTCAGCTTCTGGCATTCATAATTTTACTAAAGCTTTCCCTCAGCTGTAAAACTCTTCAGAAGACGACAAATTGAAATAGTTTTGATAATTATATTCAAACATTTACTGAAAGTACGTCAACGTCTTGCAAAAGTGCTGGAAAAGGAGCCTAAAACCCAGGATGTATTGCAGTGCACCGTTAGATAAAAATAACGGCAGCTTTAATTTTCTTCTTTCTCTTTTTTGTGAAGTCGCATTACCTTCCTAGACTTTCATATTAATGCCTTGAACAAATATTTGTTAATTCCATTAATTCTTTTACCGATGCTTTTGCAGAAACCACTAAAGCATTCAACGCTGCGTTTGGCGTCTGTGGGGTGTGTGCGTGTGCGTGTGTTTACCGAAACCCTGAATACACTGCCAATTCTCGTTTTCTATAAGTAAGTCTCTCTTAGTCTGGACTTATCTCATATTATGATCTGTAACGCTCATATGTGTATACTATTCAGTCCCAAAATACTCCTTTATTATTATTATATCATTCTCTTCTACCTAGGGATAAGTAATCTGGTTCACCTAAAATTCCCGTTAACTTTCTCTCTCCCACGTGAGCTCCAACTAACCATTGTTAATATATGAATATTTATTTACGTGTAAAAATTACGCTTATAAAATAGGTAATATATATACGAAGCGAATATGAATACAAGTACTATAATGATGGTGAGAAATGCATTTAACTGAAAGTCGTGCGTAAAAATAAGTTACCATAGTATCCCCTATTTACATCTTCTTTAAATCTATTCCTTTTCAGTTATTGAAAATTAATAAGCTAATAGAATATAGGATGGACTAACCTAAATTGACTCGCCTCGTGTTCTTTGTCGAACTCACGAAAAACCAACTTTCTTTGGGGGAAGATATAAATTCTAACACCGATCAGTTGTCTACAAATTCTGGTCACATAGTTTTTCTGTAGAATTTTCTATACTCGACACGTTTCCACTTAGTATTTTTACGATATTCGGTAAATGTTTATGTTTTTACAATGGCATTTCGATTTGAAAATAAAACTTTTATTTCACTAGCAAATGTATATTCAAAATATAGATAATGGAAACCAGAGGCCGGGCCCCTAGCCCTATTATATCTTACAAGTATGGGAGACCAAAGTGAGAAAGCAGTTAGGAGGAAATAGGGAAGCAGTGTTGTAAACTGTAAGGTAATTTACTGTGTAGCAAAATATTTTGCTAGTAATAGACAGCAAGGTGGGCAAAATGAATAGTGGAAGAAAAAAACGAGAAGAGGTCGGTAAGATGAATAATTAAAATATGGGGTTTTAGTGGAGAATTGTGTGAGCAATATAAGAGGTATGTAAGAGGAAGACACCAATCAGTTATAAATTAAAGCGAGGGAGTTGGTAGGGTAGAAAATATTTTGAATGATATGAAAATATGTGTGAAAGGTACAGATGAAACAGTTGGGCCAACAAGTGGTTACCGAGTGACAAAACTTTATAAAATTGGGTAGTGTTATAGAGAGATACAAGATTCAGTTAGGGGGAAGTTTAGTGCTTTCAAGAGAAGAGGAAAGATATAGAGAAGTGGAAAGAGTACCTAACTATGAGGATACTGGGTATAGCTATTGGAATTGGTACAGAAGGACTGGTACAAAGGCTGGTGAAAAGATATTTACAAAATGTCAAACTCGGAAAAAAAGAAAAAAAAAGAAAGGCAAGATCTAGGTCAGTCAGGTGTCATCAGTTACAGAGAAAGAAATATCTTGCATCAGAATGATGGCATAAAACGAAGGTTGTTAGCTTATCATAGGCATCTTTTAAACATAGAAAATGAAAACGGGGATTTATGGGCGGTGAATAAGATGGCTACTTGGCATGGAAGGGGAAGAACGGATACTGGACTTTTAAGACGATCTGGGAGAAGGAAATTATGCCAAATGATTGTGCTAGAAAGTCTAATAGTAAATGTGTTTAAACATAAGGGAGATATTACGTGGTCAAGTAATTACAGAGGAATCAAACTAAAGGAAATATTTAAAAAAAAAATTAGATAGACAATTTATGAGATGTTACAGTTAACTGTGAAGACTGGTGAACAACAGTATGGTTTCATTAGAACGAAAGGTGCAGCTGTTCCTGTCTTTTTATAAGACAGTTACGGGAAAAGAGGCTGGAAGGTAAAAGGCCTAGAAGGTAAAAGGCCTAGAGAAAGTATTTGCTAGGATACTAAGGGAGGTAATGCTTTGGTGTTTAAGAACGAGAAAAATGGCATAAAAGTTAGTGGTGGGGATAAAGAAGACAGTTGGAAAAGGAGGGTTTTGAGTGGGAGGAAAAACAAACGAGTGAAATAGGACGCAGTGTCCTTACCTGGGCGGGGGGACAAGTGAACATAACATAGGGCATAATAAATTAAAATAAACTGGGTTGTGACCTAACTTAATCACACCTAACCTAATCTAACATAAACATAACCTAGGGTACTGTATATTAGACAGGGTTGCATTCTAACCTAACCAAACCTAACCTAACCTAGGGTTCTAGATCCTTCCTTGGGTGAGGGTTTTGGTACCCTGGACTCTCCCAACTAACCTAACCTAACTGAGACAAGTGTACTAGTGGCCCCAGCCCCTCCCCATAATTCCATGGAACTCCCCACCACCTAACCTAGGTAACTTACTGCCCTAGTGCGTTTTATCACTCTGAAACGCTTCAATAAACGTTACCTTGATCCGAATCGTAAATTGCAGATGTAGGCTATTATGAGGAGATTTGGATATATCCTTCTATTTCGCTCCTATGTATTTTCACAAACTAAAAAACCCAGCTTTCTCACTGAGGGTCCCTCGTAACTGTAGTAAATAAGAGTTGTCCAGTCTCTCCATAACCAGGTCTGCTAATTTTCTACTTAAATGAATGTTACAAACATTTTTAACTCCAGGTCGAAAGTAAGTTACCAAACATTTTATAAACTTTACCTTCCTCAGAATCGGAAATTGCAGAGGTAGGCATGAGGATCTTGAGTACATCCTGGTATTTCACTCTTGTCTTTTTCCCCACTGAAAATTCCAAGAGACTGGGCAGAGGTTACAAGTCTTCGCCACGGGAACCATGACCACAAACACCTGGATGCCAAGGTAATACGTAATTCGTGAAATCTTAAGCAAGAACCAATCAGGTTTCAGCATCGTTCAATTACCAACAATTCCACATGACAATAACAAAAGACATTCCGAGTACTCTAGCCATCCTTGCCGATAATAAACTGGGAGTCTGGGACAAACAGTTCGATAGGGAACTCACTCACGTGACTACATAAGCAGTTCGAAATGTCCAAGTGGCCGTGGGTATTGGGTAACAACATTCGTCGGTATCTGTAAGCTTGCGATGGATTTTATTATGCATTTCGTATTAAGCACTTCATGAAGTTTTCATAAGAAAGCATAAAAAACCTCAGTATTAAATACAGTACTAGGAAGTGAATCATTACCGTTATTTCCAAAATGATCTTCATTTACAAATGATAGAGAATGTAATTCAGACACCACATTACTGAAAAAAAACTATAGTTCTGGTCTTTTGATTATACCAAAATCTGTTACTTTTTTTATCCTCATATGCGATCTTATTAAATTATTTAAGATAATGAACATTACTTGCCTTAAGTATCTCAGGCTTAGTAGGAGCACTGTTGCTAATCTTATAATTAGCTGATTATGACAATATGACAGTAGTGTAGATAGAAAGCACCGAATGTATCTCTGTAGATTTTATTCCAAACGCTTAGATGTTAATTTTATTCTGTTGAAGAATGCAGATCATATATATACAGTATTATACATATATAGTGGTTACTATCTATATATCTATCCTAATACAACTTATCAATTTATTAAAGGCGGCCAATTTGATGGCAACAGAATTGCCCAACTCTGCCTAAAACTTGCAGAATAACAGAACTCCCCAGTCTCTGTAACGACTAAAGGGTCTACAGACCCATTATTGTAAGAGAAGAAACCACAACACCAAAGATTAACGGGAACGGAACGGAGGGATCAAAAATAAAATGAAAAGAATGATAGGAGAGAATTATTTACGCGTTCAGCTGTCGAGCTTACCTGTGATTTCCAACGCCGGCTACTCAGGATTGGAGGTGGGAGCATAGTAGATTTGCAGATTACTACTGTAGCGTAAGGCAAGGTCTTAAGGGATTTTTTTTTTTTTTTTTTTTTGCATCAAGTGGCCGATATCTGTTGCATATTAGTGCAATATAGAAGTCACACGTCGCGGAAACTTTTGACGTCAGACTTCCTATCAAAAACAACTGGTTTGGGAGCATAGTTTGAAGGAATAAGGTTAAAACAAAACAGACCAAAGCGGCCTTGTAAGAATAAGTCAAGAATTGGAGTCAGCAAGATGATAATATCAATTAATGAGTGAAATCGTTTTAATGAAAATAGAAAATTAAAATAATAAGGTTAAAGTTAAAGATTTGAATTTGTATTAATATCATAGCTAAAGCCATTAAATAACTTTCATCAGTTTTAAATGCAGATATTACCAAGATCTTACGCCATAAACTACGAGAAAATATCTTTAGATTCTGTGGAGAGACTACTACATAGTTTTACCTTCAAACTATTCCAAACTGATTCTTAATCTAAAACTATACTCGTATAAGTCAGTGTTTCTTGTTATTTACAGTAAATCACTTATGAATGTCAGTAGCATAGGCGTAACTGGGAGTCTATTAATGGGGGGCAACTGTGGGGCACAGCTGAACATGGGGCATGCACAGATTGTAATAGCCCTTCTTTTTATAAGTCATAAGTAAAGATATTAAGGTTGTTTTAAAATATCTACGCCTATCAATTTGTGAATAGCGTTTTTATATAAAAGAAAGAAAAGGGATTTATTTTTCACAGTTAATATAGTTACATTAATAATAATAATAATAATAATAATAATAATAATAATAATAATAACAATAATAATAATAATAATAATATGAAAATTAAGCTTAGGCTTATACTACAAGCCTCATGGACTCAAAATAGCGGAGGGGGGTGGGGAGGGGAGAACGCCGGTGGGGCATGTGTTCGCCAGCAGTTACGCCTATGGTCAGTAGGAAATTTGCTAACATGTAAGATAAATACGTTTTTAGGAAGGATTTTTATTTTTTGTACGTAATCCTAGTCTTAATTTACTAACAGTAGAATAAAGAGTGCCAAAGCATACATTGAGTATATATATATATATATATATATATATATATATATATAGAAATAATATATATATATATATATATTATATATATATATATATTCTATTTATATATATATATATAGTATATATATATGTATTTATATATGCATATATATCATAGAAATTATATATATATATATATATATAGATATATCTATATCTAATTTTTTAATATATATTATATATAATAGTAATATATTATGTTTATGTTTTTTTCATCTCTGCCCCCCATAGTATATACATATATATATATATCATATACTAATAATATATATAAAAATTCATTATTATAGATATAATATATATAATATTATTAATATAATATTATATACTAACACTACATACATACATACATAGTACATGCATACACACACCCATATATATACATGTAGACAGATATACAAATATATACGTATATATAATATATATACACAAATATTTATTGCATATGTATAAATATGCATCTAAATAGATTTACATTATCCTCTCCCTATACTCAATTTCCGAAATACATCTTTGTAATAAAGAGCACAAAATATTGAAAACATCTCACAATACCTTTGAATAAGGTAATGTCTTAATTCCACCCATAGAAATGTAAGCGCATTGCAAATTACGATAATTCTTGAAATAAAAGAAATGACAAGATTCTGTAATTTATTCTCCTTCTACATTTAATATCTAACTGTATGCTGGAATACTTAAAGGTCTGGATACAAAGATGGCTCGGTTGTCATTCTGAAATTTCAGGATTCTGAAGAATTTGATGATAAACAAGAGTTGAATAGGAATGGCTGGAATAATGAGGGGCCATTCTCACATTATACATGGAAAAAAGTTCCCTTTCCCTCTCCCCCCCTCAACTCTCTCTCTCTCTCTCTCTCTCTCTCATAAACATATGCTTCTGACACATATACTCTTTGCTACGTAATACACTTATAAACACTTTTTACAGATGGTCTGGTTATTGAAAAAAATGTATTTTCTCAAGCTTTCTACATCCCTCAGGCTAAATGATGATTAAAAATATTAATCAAGCATCTTCAGTAGTGCATTCTCTCTCTCTCTCTCTCTCTCTCTCTCTCTCTCTCTCTCTCTCTCTCTCCCACACATATGTTATTGACACATATACTCTTAGCAGTGCTGTATATCTGTAGACATACTTTCAGATGTTTTGGTTTCTAAAAAAAAGCCGCATTTCCTGAAAAAAAAAATTAAAAAAAATAACTAGACAATGAATCAAAATAAAGCCCACTGACAAATTGACAAGTTTATTAAAAATACTATAGACACTACACGATTCCTAACCTAAGACGACATGGATAGAAATCCATTTTGGTACTTAATAAAAAAAAATAAGAACAAGGAACATGATACCCTTATCGTATTATTACCTTAATTTAAAGTCTGCTTAGAGTTATCTGGACAAAAAGAGGATTTTACAAACATACTTCAGAGTACAATAAAGCTAATTGGAAGAGTTGAGGAAAAAATTCTTATTACTATAACAAGGAGACCAGATTATTCGACAGAGAAACTCAATCCTTCTTTTCATGTTATTAAAATGTCAACAAAAACCTTATATTTTTAAAAGAGAGTAGAAATCACAAACATTTTAGGATATTTATCCGGAAGAATCAATCCTGCGTATAAAAAAAAGGAATTTTGAAAGGAATTTGATTATTGTCCCAAAATGAAGTCTAATACTCTTATTTAAAGAAATATTTCAGTAACTATTATGCAAGTAGTTATTCTCTGAGCCTTAAGAATGAATCTTGATATTCGACTGTCTGAAAAGATGTTAGATTTCGTGACGTTTAGAGATAAAAATTTTGTTCGTTATCTTCTTTTTACCACAGAAATGTTGAATTCAAAAGGGACATTTTAATTCAAAAGAAGGGACACATAGGATTAGGACATACGCATGAGAGTTGTCTTAAAGCAAACAAAAGGAAAATTCGAAGTAGTTTCGCGCCGTTGAAGTTTGTCAAGGCTCAGCTGAAAGGTTAACTGTTGACAAAAAATAAAAAACTTTTTCTTATTATTTGTGATGACTTGAATATTCAGTCTATGTTTTTCACCAAAGAGCATTACGAGCCATAGTTATAAGATATAGAAATTGAAAGTTACTGCTTAGTAAAGTTTAATTAAAGTTAGAATTAGCTTTCATAATATTATGTGGTGTGCTCCGTCTCAATCATCCTCTCTTCACAGAAAATTAAACTGGAAAACTAGTAAAAACATTTTTGAATGAACATGATGTAAACACTAAGAACATGCAAATGTATAAAGAGAAAGTATGTATGCGAAGATAGAAATATGTATGTCAAGGAAGGTACTTCATTCTACACAGAATTACAAGTAAGCCCCAAGTAGTGCAGCCGATTCCAGTTCCGTAGGACGACTCCATTGGGGGCTGCCTTTGATGCCTTTGATGCTGGCTCGTCAATATGCAGTCCTTTGACGCTTGATGGCTCTGCAGTAGTGTTAGTCATAGTCCTCGTCATTTTTGCAGAAACAGTAGAAAAGACCCACTAGCAACATGATGGCTGGAATAGGGCATGAAAGGGAAGATTATATGATAGAACCGTGATGATTTGCATCTCTCTCTCTCTCTCTTTCTCTCTCTCTCTCTCTCTCTCTCTAGACGGAAATTGAATGGCTGGAACAGGATATGAAAAGGGAAGATTATAACATCATCATAACGTTAATATTCACCTCTCTCTCTCTCTCTCTCTCTCTCTCTCTCTCTCTCTCTCTCTCTCTCTCTCTCTCTCTAAACGATAATGAGACATCTAATACCGACTTTAAAAGCGTCGTCTCTTCTTTATCGTGGGGAATATACTGAATAAAACTTGCAAATTCTAACAAAGGATCAAGTGGGAATTAAATTCCTTGCTACGACCATACAGAGAATTAACTATAGGAGTGCTAATGCTCTCCGAAGAAGTAAATCATAAATAAATAAAGAGACAAACAAATAATTTCATTAAAAAGTAGAAACAGAAATAAACAAATATATAAATTAATTAACTCATTAACTAACATATAAAAATAAAAATAAATTTTTTTTTTAAAGAAAAAACTCCTTTTTGTCCTAAAGGTAGATGCTAAGGGAAGGAATATATTAATCATATCTTGTTATTTCAAGTAGAAACAGGAGTAAGATGACAATTATCCTGTTCCATATTTCTATATACAAACATGATTCATGGAAAAAATATTCTCTTTTTTATTGACTTAATAGATGAAAGAGGACGCTGTAGTCTTTATGAGGACTTTTTTAAAGCTGATAAGTGCCAGATGATAGTGGCACATAAGCTTTAATTAATAATCTTAGGAGTCGGATGGGAGCGGCAATGCGTCCCAAAAAGTGCCAGTTGAGAGCTCCTTTCGGAAGTGATGGGCCAAGATCTTGTGAGCACGAATTTCGTTATAAATCAAGAGATATTGTAAGAATATCACCGGTATTTATTCTCACTAACTTTCATTCGGAACCGATGTGACGTTTCACCATTCTTACTCTAACCAGACCACTGAGCTGATTAATAGCTCCCCTGGGGCCGGTTTGGTTGTTTGTTTGTTTGTATGGTGTTTTTATGTTGCATGGAACCAGTGGTTATTCAGCAACGGGACCAGCGGCTTTACGTGACTCCCAAACCACGTCGAGAGTGAACTTCTATCACCAGAAATACACATCTCTCACACCTCAATGGAATGCCCGAGAATCGAACTCGCGGCCACCGAGGTTGCAGGCCAGGACCATACCGACACGCCACTGAGGCGCTTCCTAGGGCTGGCCCGAAGGATTAGATGTTTTTAGTTAATGGCTAGGAACCAATTGGTTACTTAACAACGGAACCCACGGCTTATTGTGGGATCCGAAGCACATTACATCGAGAAATTAATTCCTAATCACCAGAAGTAAATTGCTCCGATTCCGCGTTGGCAGAGGAGGGAATGGAGCTCGGACTACCAAATCGGTAGGCGAGCACGTAACCCACTCGTCTGACGAGGAACATGATTTAGCCTAGTAATATGCAAAGTGAGGAATTCTGTATTGTCTGGAATTCCTAAGATTCCTAAAGAATTCCTAGCGGGTTTTGTCGAAGTATGAAATCCTGTTGAATTGTTCTCGGGTTAAATGAGAGAGAGAGAGAGAGAGAGAGAGAGAGAGAGAGAGAGAGAGAGAGAGAGAGACTGAAAATTAGTCTGGGAAACACAGAAGTGATGAGGACAGTATGCACAAAGAAATGAAATAATTCTAGGATTATTGAGGCTGAGTCTTACAAATATTTATTAAAAATGATAGCCAAAACAGGTTCTCTTCGAAAAGAGTAAAAAATATATACGGAAGTGAGATTACATATTAACCTAGTGCGATCTGCTATGCCATTTCGGACATGAATCATTCTTTGATAATGAAACTACGCATGGAATAATCTTTTTTAAAATTTCAAGAAAAACATTAGCGGTCAGATAGGAGGATAGTGACAAACAATTCAGTAATGGAAATTATTGCAGTTTCATATGTAGATGAGCAAACGGGGAATGGGAGATTGAGATGGCTTGGGCATGTCCTTCCTAATACCCCCGGGAAGCATGGTATGTGATTGGGTCAGTTGGGCTGTACAGGGCACCAAGAGAGTTGGAAGACCTATACATAGGCCGAGTTGGAACACCCCTAGACCTACTATGAGGCCGGAGGGTGGAGAAAAATGAGGGTTTGTTGGGTGTTGAAAATCATTTCATAGTTTGTGTTTCATCTTCCCTCTAAGTCTAAGGAGACACCCACCTCTTGGACTTTCTTTGCTCACGCGCACGCGCGTAAACTCCTTCTTCCAGTTGCGTGTCTGAAAGAAACCAAACTGACCAACAGGAGAGACAGACTACTCACTTCCAATGACCAAGACGATGGGACCTAGGAAATTCATGACGCCCATGCTCTGTACCATGACCATGAGGTAGGAATCCGTTGGGGCGTATGCCAGCACCGTCATGATGAACCCGCTGATCAGCAACGACGATCCGAGGTAGATGAAGATCATGAGGGGCACTTCGCCTACTTTGCGCTGTGGGGATGGGCAACATGAGAGTCATTACTACACAGAAAACTTAGGTATATCGAGTTGATAATGAAGGTTGGTAGTGAAGGAGAAGTAAATCTAAACTAGCTTTTGACAATGACATAGTCTCATTGTACGATAATGGTGTAATAAGAGAGAAAAACAATGATTATGTTCCTTATTCTACGCACGAAATGTTTTAGTTTAGAGGCAGTGATTCCTTCATACAGTCAAAAGGTATGAAATTATGTCTTATACCTAATAAGAAATATAGCACCATAGCGTGTTTGACGAGAAAAAGACAAAGATATCTGAAAATCGCCTTTAGTGTTCGTGGCGTTTACCATTTCCTGTCATTTATGCTTACATGTGTGTATACGTATCACATTAATATCTTTAGGACTAGCTACATTTAAGCCTTTCTTATACATGTAACACAAACTACATTCAGTAATAGGCTGTCATAAACACTGATTCAACATCAGTAAAAATATCTTGATACTATTTACATATTCTTATTGATGTGACGATAAATTTTATGTACAGAACATACATACGCACAATATATTATTCATATACAAACACACACACACACACACACACACAACGGCTCCCTGAATAATATTTTCAGTTTGTCTTACCCTTCTGTAGCCGTCATCAGAGGCTTCGAAGTCGTAACGTCCCATCGCGCTGGCTGGAAATAAAGTAGATTGTTATTATTTATTTGGATCACAGGTTTCCGCTAAAAATTAACTTTCTCTCTCTCTCTCTCTCTCTCTCTCTCTCTCTCTCTCTCTCTCTCTCTCTCTCATATAAAATAATCAAGCAAGTATTACCTTAATATTTCATTTTTATTTATACTCGATTGTCTAACAAAGAAGTTTCCCCTACAGAAAAGTATGAATATGAACAATCAAAATCGAGACATAAATAAACCCTAAAAGAAATAAAATCAATACAAAATCGATAAGTGTAAAAATTACGAAAAGGAGGAATAAAAGCAACAGTATAAGAAACAAAAATAAGGCAATTGTGCATAACGCAAAATCAGTTAAAAAAAAAATCTTATAAACTTGATATGAATTCCCCTTTATGTTACAGCTAGTGTGGCCATTCATAGCCCAACCTTTTCTGAGCAACATGAACCTAGGGAGCGTTGGCCAAGACGAAACTTTCCAAGGAGAAAGGAGGTTAATAATCACGAAATTTTTACAAATTCCTGAAGAAATAATAATTCCTGAAGGAGTATAGGAATGTCTTCTCTTGTATTTTGCTCAATATTTCTCGTTTAGTACCAAATGTCTATCCAACGGGTCATGAATACCCTGAAGAAGTACAAATACCTGAAGGAGTCAAAATTCCTGAGTACAAATTCCTGAAAGAATATAGATTTCTGGAATACAAATTCCTGAAGAAGTACAAATACCCGAGGGATCAAAATTCCCGGAAGAGTACAAATTATTAAAGGAGTGCAAATTTATAAAAAGGTACAATTACCTGTAGGGTACAAAATTCCTGAAGAAGTGCAAATTCCCGAAGGATTACAAAAATACAAATTCACGAGGAAGTAAAAATTCCTGGGAGAGTACAAAATACAATTTCCTGAAGGAGTACAATATACAAATTCCTGAAGAAGTACAAATTCCTGAAGAAGTATAAGTTCCTGAAGAAGTACAAATTCCTGAAGGTGTACAAAGCACCACGAAAAAAACCAAAGACAGACAGATGAATTTTTTTCTTTCAAGACTAAGAACAGCACAAACGCCATGTTTCAATATTCCATGGAAATGCGAGTTACTATAGAACGTAGCTTACTACAAATGAATTTCCGGTTGAAATAGAATGAATTATATACCAGCACAGATGAAAGTATATAAAAATTAGTGGTTTTATAAATTTCATTATTAATTCTGTATGTTCTGTGAGTGACAGGACAAGCATTTTTGTGTCTTTACAAAGTTTATTAATTTGCTATGAAAATATGAATACGTCTGAACGGTTTTACATAATGAACGCTGTTTGACTCCCTGGTCTAGAGGTGAATGAGTGTACGTAGATAAGAATCACAATGACTCACTGCTTACTTAAACCTACAGAACATACGCACCATTTTCAATAGGTACCGGGAACGTGTATCATAAACATTAAAGAACAAACCTAGTATACCATTCTTCTTCTTTTTTTTTTTTTTTTTTTTGCTGAGCTAGTCAGGAACAAAATCAAACTTTTTTTAAAAACCCGTTGAGATTTACAACCACAAAGAACCAGTTGTTATACAAACGTTAATAAGTATTTTAATTGTCAAGAATTCCTTATTAAGCGTGTACCAAGAGAATGGAAGATATCACAGCCCGTTAAGAATTAGGACAGGCACCTCCAGCTATCAATACTAAACGATTTGGGCACCATGAAAAAACGATAAACAAAGTACAATCTTGCCTCTGTTAGATACAGATCCTAATCCTTTACACATTAGACGTTCAGACACATCCCTTGATTAACTTACTTGCTTGTTAAATTTCTGCTCTTCGCACAAAATACGGGAGAATTAAAGGAGGTTTCACAATAGATCTCGCTTTGGACACAGCGCACAAACCACTGAATATGCTCGAGTGTCCCTATCTTATCAGAACTGCTCTGTACAGACTTTATCAATTTTATCAGCAACGACCAAGCCATTCTGGAGGTCTAACATCCGTGTTCGATTTATCCAGGTTAGGGAGGCGGGGGTGCTTCGATGTGATTTATTAAATAAATATGAACCTGCATTCAAGTAATGACACTGTGTTAACTGATGCACATAACTGTCACTGTAAGAAGCATTTTCGAGAGTCTGTCTTGTCATCGAGTCTAGATGAATGTTTCATATGTCTGGAATTCTATTAAGACTTCATTTTTTTATATTTTATCTTTGACACACTAACACACACACACACACACACACACACACACACACACACACACACACACACACATATATATATATATATATATATATATATATATATATATATATATATATATATATGTGTGTGTGTGTGTGTGTGTGTGTGTGTGTGTGTGTAATATATTAATTTCATCCTTATTATACAAATTTCTGCAGGCTTTTGGTTTCTGTTTCAAAACATAAGGATAGTCAACTATTGTAAAAATGTAACAAATTTCGTATAGTAGTTACTGGGTTTTACGATTTTGCTTCTCCAGAACGAATAGGAGCTCGACAGTGATCAAAAAACATTCAAGCAAAACGGAAAAAACGATTTGAAACCCGAGTAACGATAAAAAAAAAAAACGATTTCCTCGATTTGGAGAAAATGCGCGTTAGCGTGGCATTCGCCTCTTCATTTCGACCCACGAAGGAAATGACGGTTGTAGCTCGATATGTTATCTTATCTGCTATATTCGCTGATACGGCAGCTGACAGATAACGGGGATCTTCAGTAATGGCATTCAGACACGCCTTCAAGTGACGACACCATGGGAATCATTTGACCTGTAGAATAATAAATTATGCTACTTATCGAATTGAATAGAATCTAGAATTTAGGCCAAAGGCCAAGCGCTGGGGCCTATGAGGTCATTCAGTGCAGAAAGGGAAACAGAGAGTAGAAAGGTTAAAACGTGTAACAGAATGAAAAGCTCGCAGTTGCAGTAGGAAACAATTGTTAGAGAGTTGGAAAGAAAGATGGACGAAAGCGAACATGAATGGAAGTACAATAAAAGGAATGAAAGGAGTTGCAGCTAGGGGCCTAAGGGATGCAGCTAACAACTTTAAGTAATGGGAGGTGCACCGGCGGTTCCCAGTCATTATTATACGTATAAACGTAACCTCCTATTCGTTATTAAACGTATGATTTGCACTTCCTCAGTCCATATTATAGGTGCAATAAACATTCCCTCTGTATAATAACCACTCCCCTAGTTTCTATGTGAATTGAAAATATGCCAAGAACTCTAAAAGCCAAGCCAAGCCATGGAGAGTCAAGCCAAGCTAAGCAGAGCAAAGCGAAGCCCAGCCCAGCCAAGCCAAGCCAGGCCAAGCCTAGGAAAACCAAGACAAGCCAAGCCAAGCCAAGGCAAGGAAAGTCAAGCCAAGCCAAGCTAAGCTAAGTCAAGCTAAGCCAAGCCAGGTGAAGACAAGGAAATCAAAGCCAAGCCAAGGAAAGCAAAGCCAAGACAAGCCAAGCCAAGGAAAGCAAAACCAAAGCAAGCCAAGCCAAGGCAATTCAAGCCAACAAAAGCCAAGCCAAGTCAAGCTAAGGAAGGCAAAGTCTAGCCAAGCCAAGCCAAGGCAAGGAGAGCCAAGGCAAAGAAGGCCAAGCCAAGGAAAACCAACCCAAACCATGGTAAGGAAAGCGAACCTAAGCAAAGCCAAGCCAAGCAAAGCCAAGGAAGGGCAAGCCAAGATAAACAAAGCCAAGACAAGGAAAGCCAAGCCAAGTCAAGACAAGCCAACCAAAGGCAAGGAAAGCCAAGCCAGGCCAAGCAAAGGAAAACCAACCTAAGTCACTGAAATCGAAACCAAGCCAAGCCAAGCAAAGCAAAGCAAAGCCAAGCCAAGCCAAGCCAAGGCAAAGCAAGCTAGGCCAAGCTAAGCTAAGCCAAGCCAAGGAAAACCAACCCAAACCAAGGAAATCAAAGCCAAGCCAAGCTAAGCCAATCCAAGGAAAGCAAAGCCGAAGCAAGCCAAGCCAAGTTAAGCCAAGGAAGACAAAGCCAAGCCAAGTCAAGACAAACCAAGGAAAGCCAAGCTAAACAAACCCAAGGAAAACCAACCCAAGCCAAGGAAATCAAATCCAACCCAAGCCAAGCTAAGCCAAGCCAAGGAAAGCAAAGCCAAAGCAAGCCAAGCAAAGCCAAGCCAAGCAAAGCAAAGCCAAGGAAAACCAACCCAACCCAAGCAAATCAAAGCCAAGCCAAGGAAAGCCAAGCCAAGGAAAGCCAAGGAAAACCAACCCAAGCCAAGGAAATCAAAGCCAAGCCAAGCCAAGCCAAGGAAAGCAAAGCCAAAGCAAGTCAAGCCAAGGAAGGCAAAGGCAAGCCAAGCCAAGATAAACCAAGGAAAGCCAAGCCAAGGAAAACCAACACAAGCCAAGGAAATCAAAGCAAACCAAGCAAAGCCAAGGAAAACCAAGCCAAGCCAGGCCAAGGAAATCAAAGCCAAGGAAAACCAAGCCAAGCCAGGCCAAACCAAGGAAAGCCAACCCAAGCCAAGCTTATTCAAGGAAAGCCAAGCCAAGCCAGGCAAAGCCAAGGAAAACCAACCTAAACCAAGCAAAGCCAAGCGAAGGAAAACCAACCCAACCCAAGCAAAGCCAAACCAAGCTAAGGAAAACCAACCCAAGCCAAGCAAATCAAAGCTAAGCCAAGCAAAGCCAGGCCAAGCCAAGGAAAACCAACCCAAGCTAAGGAAATCAAAGCCAAGTCAAGCAAATTCCAGGAAAGCCAAGCCAAGCCAGGCAAAGCCAAGGAAAACCAACCCAAATCAAAGCCAAGCAAATCAAAGCCAAGCAAAGCAAAGCAAAGCCAAGCTAAGGAAAACTAACCCAAGCCAAGCAAATCAAAGCTAAGCCAAGCAAAGCCAAGCAAAGCCAAGGAAAACCAACCCAAGCTAAGGAAATCAAAGCCAAGTCAAGTAAATTCCAGGAAAACCAAACCAAGCCAGGCAAAGCCAAGGAAAACCAACCCTAACCAAGCAAATCAAAGCCAAGCAAAGCAAAGCCAAGCTAAGGAAAACCAACCCAAGCCAAGCAAATCAAAGCTAAGCTAAGCAAAGCCAAGCCAAGCCAAGCAAATCAAAGCCAATCCAAGCAAAGCCAAGGAAATCAAAGCCAATCCAAGCAAAGCCAAGGAAAACCAACCCAACCCAAGCAAATCAAAGCCAACCCAAGCAAAGCCAAACCAAGCTAAGGAAAACCAACCCAAGCCAAGCAAATCAAAGCTAAGCCAAGCAAAGCCAGGCCAAACCAAGGAAAACCAACCTAAGCTAATGAAATCAAAGCCAAGTCAAGCAAATTCCAGGAAAGCCAAGCCAAGCCAGGCAAAGCCAAGGAAAAGCAACCCAAACCAAGCAAACAAAGCCAAGCAAAGCAAAGCCAAGCAAAGGAAAACCAACCCAAGCCAAGGAAATCAAAGCTAAGCCACGCCAAGCCAACCCAAGGAAAACCAGCCCAAGCCAAGGAAATCAAAGCTAATCCAAGCAAAGCCAAGGAAAACCAACACAAGCCAAGGAAATCAAAGCCAAGCCAAGCAAAGCCAAGGAAAGCCAACCCAAGCCAAGGAAGAACAAGTAAAGCCAATGAAAGCCAAGCCATGCCAAACCAGGGAAAGCCAAGGAAAGCCAGGTCAAGGAAAGCCAAGCCAAACCATGCAAAACCATGGAAAGCCAAGCACAGCCAAGTCAAGGAAAGCCAAGACAAGCAAAGCCAAAGAAAGCCAAGCCAATTCAAGAAAGGCAAGCCAGGCCAAACCAAATAAAGCCAAGCAAAAGAAAGGCAAGAAAAGCCAAGACAAGCAAAGGAAAGCCAAGCCAAGTCAAGTCAAGCCAAGCCAAGAAAGCCAAGCCAAGCCAATGAAAGCCAAGCCAAGCCAAGGAAGGCCAAGCTAAGGAAAGCCAAGCCAAGCCATGAAAGCCAAGCCAAGGTAAGCCAAGGAAAACCTAAGGAAAGCAAAGCCATCCCAAGCCAAGGAAAATCAAGCAGAGGCTAAATAAAGCCAATGAAAGCCAAGCCAAGCCAAGAAAAGCCCAGCCAAACCAAGGTAAGCCATGGAAAGTTAAACCAAGGAAAGCCAAACCAAGCCAAGCCATGGAAAGCCAAGTCAAGGAAAGGCAAGCCAAGTCATGCCAAGCCAAGGAAAGCAAAGCCAAGCAAATCCAAGCCCAGCCGAGAGAGGGAAAACCAAGCCAAGCTAAGGGAAGCCAAGCCATGGAAATCTAAGCTTAGCCAAACCAAGTCAATGAAAGCCAAGCCAAGCCAAGGAAAGCCAAGCCAAGCAAAGCCTAGTTAAGAAAAGTCAAGCAAGCCAAGCCGAGCCAAGGAAAGCCAAACCAAGTCAACAAAAGCCAAGCCAAGAAAAGCCAATCCAAGCCCAGCAAAGAAAGCAAACCCAAGCCAAGAAAAGCTGAGCCAAGACAAGCCAAGCCAATGGAAGCCAAGCCAAGCCAACCCGAGCCAAAGAAAGCCTAGGAAAGTCAAAGAATGCCAAGCCAAGGAAAGCCAAGCTAAGCCAACCCATGCCAAGCCAAGCTGAGGCAAAGAAAGTCAGCCCAACCCAAGCCAAGCCAAGGAAACCCAATCCAAGCCAAACCAAGGAAAGCTAAGGCATACCAAGCCAAGAAAAGCCAAGGCAAAGAAAGCCAAGCCAAGCTATGACAAGCCAAGCCAAGCCAAGAAAAGCCAAGCCAAGTAAAGGAAAGCCAAGCCAAACCAAGGAAAGCCAAACTATGCTAAGCCAAGGAAATCCAAGCCAAGCCAAGAAAAGCCAAGCCAAGTCAAGGAAAGCCAAGCCAAACCAAGAAAAGCCAAACTATGCTAAGCCAAGGAAATCCAAGCCAAGCCAAGAAAAGCCAAGCCAAGTCAAGGAAAGCCAAACTATACTAAGCCAAGAAAAGCCAAGCGAAGTCAAGGAAAGCCAAGCCAAGCCAAGAAAAGCCCAGCCAAGTCAAGGAAAGCCAAGCCAAACAAAGGAAAGCCAAATATCTAAGCCAAGGAAAGCCAAGCGAAGTCAAGGAAAGCCAAGCCAAGTCAAGGAAAGCCAAGCCAAACCAAGGAAAGCCAAACTATGCTAAGCCAAGGAAAGCCAAGCCAAGTCAAGGAAAGCCAAGCCAAACAAAGGAAAGCCAAATATGCTAAGCCAAGGAAAGCCACGCAAAGTCAAGAAAAGCCAAGCCAAGTCAAGGAAAGCCAAGCTAAACAAAGGAAAGCCAAATATGCTAAGCCAAGGAAAGCCAAGCGAAGTCAAGGAAAGCCAAGCCAAGTCAAGGAAAGCCAAGCCAAACCAAGGAAAGCCAAACTATGCTAAGCCAAGGAAAGCCAAGCCAAGCCAAGAAAAGCCAAGCCAAGTCAAGGAAAGCTAAGCCAAACCAAGGAAAGCCAAACTATACTAAGCCAAGGAAAGCCAAACTATACTAAGCCAAGGAAAGCCAACCAAGCAAGAAATAAGCCAAGAAAAGCCAAGCCAAGTTCCAAGGAAAAGCCAAGCCACAACCAAACGAAAAGCCGCCAAATATGAAAGCCAACCGGAAAGCCAAAGCCCCAAATCAAGAAAAGCCAAGCCAAGTCAAAGGAAAAGCCAAGGCTAAACAAAGGAAAGCCAAATATTGCTAAGCCCAAGGAAAAGCCAAACGAAGTCAAGGAAAGCCCAAGCCAAGTCAAGGAAAGCCAAAGCCAAACCAAGGAAAGAAAATAAACTATTGCTAAAGCCAAGGGAAAGCCAAAGCCAAGCCAAGAAAAGCCAAGCCAAGTCAAGGAAAGCTAAGCCAAAACCAAAGGAAGGCCAAACTAATACAAGCCAAGGAAAGCCAAGCCAAGCCAAGATAAGCCAAGCCAAGACCAAGCCAAGCCAAGCCATGCCAAGAACTCTAAAAGCCAAGTCAAACTATGCCATGCCAAACACTCTAAAAGATAAGCCAAGCCAAGCCAAGCCACGTCATGCCAAGCACTCTTGAAGCCAAGCAAAGCCAAGCCAAGATCTCTAAAAGTCAAGCCAAGCCAAGCTACACATGTAAGAGCCACGAAAGGCCAAGCTAAGCCAAGCTAAACCATGCCATGCCAGCCAATCTAAAAGCCAGGCAATGCAAAGCCAAGTCAAACCATACCATGCCAAACACTAAAAGATAAGCCAAGCCAAGCTAAACCAAACCATGCCATGCCAACCAATCTAAAAGCCAAGCTAAGCCATGCCAAACACTAAAATATAAGCCAAGCCAAGCCAAGCCACGTCTTGCCAAACAAACAAAGCCAAGCCAAGTCAAGCCAATCTAAGCCTAGTCAAACCATGCCATGCCAAGCACTCTAAATATAATATAATATAAATATATATATATATATATATATATATATATATATATATATATATTATATATCATATAGTATATATATATAAACAATTATGTCAACCTTACGTATGAAAGCAACTATTGAATGCAGAGCACATAATACTTTATAGCATTAACGGATGGGAGGGAAGTGGGAATTACATGTATAATAATGACTGGGGGAGTGCATATCAAACGCTACAGAGGCACTACCCACTACTTGGCATTCTACTTATAAATCATTCATATATTCATGTCGAGTCATAGACTTATGGAATATGAAAAATACCACGCATACTCGCCCACGCACGCAGTCACAGATGCATATGCATACATTCGTGATCCAGTGGGAGATCATGGATACAACCTTATTTTTAACAGTAGCCTAATTGCATGCTGGAGTTGTCAACATGGTTTTCCTTTATTAATGGTGTTATTTCGTAAAGAAATTAACAGGTCTAAATACAGGGTGTCCTTAAAGTCCCAGTACCATTGCAAGTATTTATTGCTCAGAAACCATATAACACAGAGTAATGCCGTTTTTTGTAGAATGAAATGCTGTGAATGTAAGCTTTAGGAAATGTAAAACATTCTATGAAAAACTGCATTACTCTATGTTATATGGTTTCTGAGAAATAAATACATGTAATGGTATTGGGACTTTATGGATACCCTGTTTTATCGACCCTCTTTCTATCCTACAATTGTGGGAACCACAGTGGGATTTTTTGTGTGGAAAAAAACTCACTAAGAGTGATATACAAGGATACATTTGACCTAACTTGATCTAGGACGCCAGGTTCTTCCCTGGCCTGGGAGTTACGGGGCGGAAGGGCGGCTTTGCCAACTCCGGGGCCCCCCAACCTAACCTAACCTTGGGCACTGTAAATTATGATAATAATTAACAGAATTGGTACCTAACTTTACTCCTCATAACCTAACCTCACCTATCTGTCCGGTCCTTACCTGGCCTGTTCACATACTACGTAACCTATGTTACCAAATCCTCACGTACCCAATGCATGATGTCACTTTAGAAACCATCAATAACCTTTATCTTAATTACAATCAGGGCATGCATAAGTAAGGTATCACATTGATGGGGTAGCATATCTAAATCGCCGCCACCCCGCTCTCCACCCCACCCACCCGGCCGGCCCACAAAATGAAATAAAAAAATAAAAATAAAAAAAATAAAAAGGTTTCCAAGTGTGGTCCCCCACAACTGTAGAATATAAAGGGTTCCAGTATCCATAAACAACTAGTGTATTACCGAAATGATTGTCAGAAACTCTCGAAACATTAAGAATAAAAAACTCAAAAGCAGCTCCAAGGAACAAGTTCTGTATTTGCGGCAAACAAACTGCGGCTACTAATGTAACTGAAGTACGCTATTGAATCCCAGAATCCCACTCAGTTGGTGAAACGTAAATCATAAGTGCCAAATACGATTCAGCATTGTTTACGTACCCACATTAAAAAAAAAAAAAAAAAAAAAAAAAAAAAAAAACTCACAGACGTTCCAAATGCACCAGCCATCCTTAACCCACAATGCACTGGGATGAAAAAAAATCTGATCGGGAATCGGGACCTTCACTCGCGTGACCGTCTGTCTAATCGTAAACAAAGAACTTAGAGAATGTCCAAGTGGGTAACATCATTCCTCGATTAATCTACATAAAGAAGCCTGGAGATGTACTTATAAAAGAACATGGGGACTCTATTAATCCTGACTTCGTTGTAAATTCCTATACCGACTTGTTCAGGAAAAAAGCCTGGAGGCAAAGGAAAACCGCAGTTGGTACTAATTGCAACTTTATCTCAAAACCAGCTGTCCTTTGCATCTTGAAATGAAGAGTGTGCCCAAGAAGTTCGTACTGAATAGCAGACACTTACAGCACTAACAGGAAAATACATCTTAATGTGCAGGAATGATTGGCAAGGGATAGTTAGGTCCAAAGCCTAAAGAACACCGTTAGTCCTATAAGTCTAGGAGAAGTTTCTGATGAACGAAGTGACAGACTCGCACAGAACTGGAAGATTCTGGAATATCGAACTGAAAGGATGGCGTGCAGATTCTGATTGTTATGGTGGTTCATCTAAAATCAATAGACCCATGATGGTTCCCGGAGTGCTTTCTCCCGAAGGAATGATAATGTTTCCGAGTGCATCATTTCTCTTTTATTGCATCAAACCCTTCCTTTATTAATTTTTAATTAATTTGCTTCTCGACTTGTGTTGTCGTAACTCTCTTGAAATACAGATTTAAAAAAATAATCGAAAGGTTGAATAAATAATTAAGTCTTATGTATTCAGTTAAACACACACACACTATATATATATAATATATATATAATAATATATATATATATATATATATATATATATATATATATATATATATATATATATATATATCAGCTAATATTAGGTATTCGAAATGCAGTGCAATCTTGCAATCTCCACGTGCAAGAAAGTACAGAGGTAAACCGATTACCTGCCGAACTGTAATTGGTAACAGGAGGAAAACCTCGCAGTTGAACTACGAAACAATTTATAGATGTTGGAAAGTAAGACGTAAGAAAGGCTATGAACGGAGCTACAGTAAAATGAATGAAAGAGTTTGCAGCTAAGGGCTGTAGGAACGACACAAAGAAGACTTAGTTAATGCCTGCATTGTACGTCGTGAGGTACACTAACGGCACTATCCCCCTGAGGGGGTTTATAAATGCCTAGGCTTATGTTGACTATGGTACTACGGTACCTATATATGAGGGGTGCACGAGGGTATTTCTAAAATAAAAAATGAATAGATTGGCACTTTTATTATTACAGAGTATAAATAACATGCAACAGGCACTTCGGGTTGCATCGCAGATGCCCAACTAAGACAACAATAACGGAAGAATGCGTGAAAATATCTTTTCTGAATAACAGAAAACACTGGCGTACAATCTGAACGCCCTTGGGGACAAGACGAACAATAAATAAAACATAAATTAACTTCCTAATGATTCAAGATGATTATGGTACATGTGCTTTGAAGTACAGTTTTATTTTACGACTGACCTGACGTCACAGTTTGAAAGGTCGGAGATGCCCAGTTTAAATAGGAGTATTTTTTCATGAGCAAAGTAGTCAGTACATTCACATAAATAAATAAATAAACGTAACAATTAAACCGATAGAAAACATAATCAACATCACTTTCAGTTTCAGTTCAATAACAAGTTAAAAACAATAGGGTTTTTTGTGTGTAAGAAAAAAAACTTCAAACAAAGATAAATAAATTAAGAGTAACAAAGTCAGTAAGGTAAGGAGGTTATACGTCAGTTGATGAAAAATGCGTCAGCGACTGAGGTTTTCCATTTAACTGAAGATAATATTTCTTTTATACGTGGTGCGTCTGTAACTGTTAAACAAATAACAAAAAAACAACAATAACCGCAACTTGAAATTATAACCAATACATCGATTGTTATGTACAACAATTTTCTTAGAATAAAGTTTAGTCAGCAGGTACTAATACATTTTTAGAGAGAGAGAGAGAGAGAGAGAGAGAGAGAGAGAGAGAGAGAGAGAGAGAGAGAGAGAGGATATAATTTTGGTGCTATCAACACAGCCGTACTATTTTTGCTATCAAGAGTTTTGTGTCCATAAGATGATTATTTCTGATTGACGAAAGAAAAAATTGCCTATAACCAGCAAATTTCCCTTAATAATGTTTTTTTAATAATTCTTTAATAAACACATTAATAAAAACAATTATGAGTTTAGTATTGAAAAACTATTTCTGGTTGATGAACTAAAAAAAATTGCCTATAATCAGCAAATTTAACTTGATGCTTTTTAAAAATATTTTCTAATAAAAAAGATAAATAGCCGTAATTTATGAATGAACTTTTCAGACTCGTTATTTTTACAGAGATTAAAAGAATATATTGTCTCGTACAATGATTTGGTTGTCCATTTTCGCAACCAGACTTCTCAATCAAAGAAAAAAAATAATGCACTGTAAGCTGAAATAGCAAGAATGAAGAATAAAAGACAACAAGGCTTGGAAGAAGAAGAAGAAGAAGAAGAAGAAGAAGAAGCTAAATATAAATATAAAAATAATCAGAATATTCTGATGAGAGAATACAAATTTTTGTTCAGATTCCAATCCTTTGGTTACTCTCAGGCTTCTGATATCTTCTCCGTCGTGCCTCTCTTTATCGCAGGTTTAGGAGAAACACAATTCTTCCGCTGAAAAGAGAAGAAGAAGATGTCCATTACCAAAACAAAAACAAACGATGGTAAAAAAAAAAAAACTTCGAATGGAAATGCAACGAAATCTGACGATTGTAGGATCTTGTGATGCAATGAAAATATACTTTCTAAAACATTACTGAATGATTTACTCACATTTTTTTTCTCTATCTAGTTATTAATTAATTAATTTTTCTAATATCTGATCTCCTCTTCCCATATTTCCTATCACCTTCCGATACTTCTTTCATGTGAACACCTTATTCTTAGGAAGGGTGAATTTTAAGTCAGTGGCCCCTGTGGGCTTGTTCTATATGAATATGATTCACCTAGCGAATAATAATAATAATAATA
>NC_061096.1:39569037-39574037 GCF_015104395.2 Macrobrachium nipponense
ATATATATATATATATATATATATATATATATATATATATATATATATATATACATACAGCAGGCATTATCGCGCAAACAGACGCTACTGATAACCTGCCTTCTTAGGGATTTGAACCACCGACCACTGAAGTAGCCGATACTTCAAATAGCCATAGAAGAAGGTTGCTGTTAGTATATTATATATTCATACAGACACAGACACACACACACATATATATATATATATATGTGTGTGTGTGTGTGTGTGCATTATCTACTTGTGGAGTAGTTATCACTACACCAAAGAATTTTCAGTTTTGGGTTATTTTACACCTTACCTGGAAAAGACCTTCACGATTACACAATACGTAGGGATCACAGAACTGTTTTCTTATCCAAGGTTCGTTCGGGCGAGTCTTGTCTGCACTACAGCGAAAACTGTAGGTTCCGGTGACATCCACTGATCCTCCGACGGGACAGAGAGAGCTGTCTGTGAAAACAGGAATGTGCATTTATGAGATATGAGTCGAAATTTCATGTACTGATACTTAGCTGACATTGAGGGCTGTCCTGGAGCAAGAGCTTATGCCAGCACAAAGCTGGCGTAATCAGAACTAACGAACTTATTCAACCTGCTGTGCGTGTGAATGTGCAAGCTTGGTTGAAAGAATGACTGACTAAATCGTTCAATGTACAAAATGACATTCGGTGTTATGAACATGTAATCATTGTGTTTTCCTGAATAAAGAACTCATATTTTTGTCAAGTCATATTAATTTCAGGCTCCAAAAGTGAATGAATGCCAAGCCAAATCCCTCAGATGTTACTTGTTTTTCATACTAAAGTAAGTTTAACAATTGTGAAAAAAATAACATGTTGCAAAGGACTTACTGCTAGGTGCAGGTTGACATCGGTTAGCATCCTTATTATACAAGAAACCACCAACACATCCCAGGTCAGAGGCTGTAACAAATGCTTGATTAATATGGCATCCACGGCAGAGATTCAGTGTCGCTTTCACAGGTTCACAGACATTGTAGGTCTTGCAGTCATCTCCAACGAATTGACACAGAGCCGTTGGATCAGGTGGTGCTGTTGTTGTTGTTGTTGTTGTGATGGGTTGAAGAGTAGACGGAGGTGGTGCTGTTGTGATGATGGTTGGAAGAGTAGGCGTAGGAGTAGGCGTAGGAGTAGGCGTAGGAGTAGGCGTAGGGAAGGGAACGACTGTGGTCATCTGCCCCTGAACAACAGTGCTAAAAGTTCCAGCAATTACAGTTGTTGGGAAGCCTATGATTATTGATGTCCTCTCCACTTGGCTGGTGACAGTAACTGGTGGGAGAGGAAGAGTACTGACTGGCGTTGGAACAACATAAGTTGAAGTATGTACTATAACCGTCGTTAAAACCTTAGGGTTTGCTGGATAGACTGTAGTCACTTGTCCTGGAATAACAGTAGAAACAGTTGGTGGTGCTATGATAGTTGTTGCAATGCCAGTTAAAACTGTGACTGCTGGGACTTGGCTTGTGATAGTTGTTGGAAACAAGGGAACTGTAGAGACAGGGTATGCTACAATATTCGTAGATGTTCCAATAATCACAGTTGTTAGTGTTGGTGGTTGGGTTGCTGGATACACTGTTGTAACTTGTCCTGGAATAACTGTGGAGACCGTTGGTGGTGCTATAACTGTCTTTGGTAAACCTGTCAGTACTGTCACTGCTGGAACTTGGCCTGTGGTGATTATTGGAGGCAAGGCTACGGTAGAGACAGGATATGTTACAATATTTGTAGATGTTCCAATAATCACAGTTGTTATTGTTGGTGGTTGGGTTGCTGGATACACAGTTGTAACTTGTCCTGGAATAACTGTGGAGACTGTTGGTGGTGCTATAACTGTCTTTGGTAAACCTGTCAGTACTGTCACTGCTGGAACTTGGCCTGTGGTGATTATTGGAGGCAAGGCAACTGTAGAGACAGGATATGTTACAATATTTGTAGATGTTCCAATAATCACAGTTGTCAGTGTTGATGGTTGGTTTGGATCAGGTCGTGCTGTTGTTGTGATAGGTGGAAGAGTAGACGTAGGGGCTACAACAGGGAAAGGAACGACTGTGGTCATCTGCCCCGAAACAACAGTGCTAAGAGTTCCAGCAATTACAGTTGTTGGGAAGCCTAGGATTATTGATGTCCTCTCCACTTGGCTGGTGACAGTAACTGGTGGGAGAGGGAGAGTACTGACTGGCGTTTGAACAACAATAGTTGTAGTATGTACTATAACCGTCGTTAAAACCTGAGGGTTTGCTGGATAGACTGTAGTCACTTGTCCTGGAATAACAGTAGAAACAGTTGGTGGTGCTATGATAGTTGTTGCAATGCCAGTTAAAACTGTGACTGCTGGGACTTGGCTTGTGATAGTTGTTGGAAACAAGGGAACTGTAGAGACAGGGTATGCTACAATATTCGTAGATGTTCCAATAATCACAGTTGTTAGTGTTGGTGGTTGGGTTGCTGGATACACTGTTGTAACTTGTCCTGGAATAACTGTGGAGACCGTTGGTGGTGCTATAACTGTCTTTGGTAAACCTGTCAGTACTGTCACTGCTGGAACTTGGCCTGTGGTGATTATTGGAGGCAAGGCTACGGTAGAGACAGGATATGTTACAATATTTGTAGATGTTCCAATAATCACAGTTGTTATTGTTGGTGGTTGGGTTGCTGGATACACAGTTGTAACTTGTCCTGGAATAACTGTGGAGACTGTTGGTGGTGCTATAACTGTCTTTGGTAAACCTGTCAGTACTGTCACTGCTGGAACTTGGCCTGTGGTGATTATTGGAGGCAAGGCAACTGTAGAGACAGGATATGTTACAATATTTGTAGATGTTCCAATAATCACAGTTGTTAGTGTTGGTGGTTGGGTTGCAGGATATATTGTGGTAACTTGTCCTGGAATAACTGTTGAGACTGTTGGTGGAGCTATAACTGTCTTTGGTAAACCTGTCAGTACTGTCACTGCTGGAACTTGGCCTGTGGTGATTATTGGAGGCAAGGTAACTGTAGAGACAGGATATGTTACAATATTTGTAGATGTTCCAACAATTACTGTTGTCAATGTTGCCGAGTTGTAGGGAACGACTGTTGTTATTTGCCCTGGAATAACTGTGGATATTGTCGGTGGAGCTATGACTGTTGTTGGAATTCCTGTTTTTACTATAAGAGAATTAACTTGACTTGTTACTGTTATAGGCAATAGGGGAGTTAGAGTGACTGTGGTGTACACAATACTGGTAACAGCTCCCACAATTACAGTAGTGGGGGAATTCTGCACTGGTTGAGGAATAACAGTAGTAACCTGCCCTCCAAAAACTGTAGTCAATTCTCCGGGAACAATAGCAGTTGTTGGTGGAGCTGTTATAACTATTGTGGATGGGACTGCACTATATATAGTTTTTGGAGGTAATTGCACAGTGTTGACAGGACTAACAGCAAATTGCGTAGATGATCCAACAATCACAGTTGTCACTACCGGACCAGTGCCACACGGTTTGTCAGTGAGGAAAGGGAAGACACACTGGTCTAATTCATCCGCAAAAACAGTTCCAGGTTCGCATTCAAAGTAGTAAATGTGATAGAAACCAACCTTCATGCGGTCAACGCACCTGAAAAGAGGCATGAATTGCTATAAAAGTTCTTGTGCGGTGCCTAAGGATATAACTATAACATTATTAGACAAAATAATATTACTGATGATCTTTGATGATGTTTTTCTGAATAAAAGTTCTTTTTACTCAAAAAAGTGTCCATTACAAAGGTTACTTTTCAAGCACTGTAGATTATCAGATAGCAGAATGAATATATAGCCATTTTTCGAGTGTAAAAATAATGAATATGATAATTACAGCAATACAATGCAAATGTTACGATGGCAATTCAAGAACCAGTGTACCAGAAACCCATAAAGCATTTTGGGGTGGCAGGGGTAACTTTATGTTTAAGAAGAAATTTTGTAACAAAAAGTTTAGCAGGAGATATGTTTTGGACTTAACGTGCTCTAGAGGCTATAGACTATAGAGTTAGAACTGCTACGTCAAAATTGAGACGTTATTCAATTACAATAACTTGACTACTGACGTATCTGGAGCAGTGAAATTTCGTAGAAATGAAAATGAATGAATCCCATAGAATCGAAAAGTTATGTAATTTCAATAGCGGCTGAGACAATAGATAAAAATAAGTGCTCAGTTCCAAGAATTTAGTTTGAACGACCCACTGATTGTACCCATTTCTGTCGAGAGCTGACAGATTCCAGTTACTTTTACTTGAAACAAAATGTCAACAATTATTCATAAATTTGAAGATCGAAATCAAGTAACATTTCGCCCTGATTTTAAAAGTCACTTGTCTATAGGGTCACTACGACTCTATCAATTTTTTTTAATTGAAGTTGTTAGTGTTAATGCAATTACTTTTACCTTGCTGTTTATCAAAATTTACAATAACAACAGTGGACACATTACGAATAAGTGTAAGTGGCATGAAAAGTGGTGGTATTAGTGAAACCAACAACTAGTCAGAAGTGAAATAAGAATCCTTGTAAACCTCACCTGTAAAACCAACTGCAGTTTCTTGGGTGAGGAAACACACCTTCCTGGGTGCAGATGACTTTAGGATGAACAATGTAATCAGGATAGCGGGGATCTAGATACAAAGAGTGAATAAAAACGGCATTAAATGGTTCAGGTGTAATAGGGGTGGGTCAGGCAAGCCTTAAACATGATTCCACACACTAAGTCTTTTAAGACAAAAGCGAGCCGTATGACAGAAAGGTTTAGGTTTTTTATTTTGAAGGCCTTATGCTACGGTATGCTAGTTATTTAACTAAAGGGGCTTGTTAACCAAAAGTAGTTCTTTTTTGGGGGTGATCAGATTAGCCTAGACTAGGTGTTTTGGGGGTAGGTTAAAACTCGAAACCCCAAACGTGGCCTTGTAGTGACTATTGAATTAATTTACATAGACTAATTA
>NC_061096.1:39579037-39606537 GCF_015104395.2 Macrobrachium nipponense
CACTGTAGGCAGCTACTTGAGGTTCTTCACGGCGTCCCCTCGGCCCGTAACTCCAACCCCTTTCGTTCCTTTGACTGCACTTCCATTCATATTCTCTTTCTTCCATCTTACTTTCCACCCTCTCCTAACGAATTGTTTGATAGTGCGACTGCGATGTTTTCCTCGCGTTACACATTTACAAACTTTTTCCTGTCAATTTCCCCTCCAATGCTGACTGACCTCGTATGTCTCAGCGTTGGACGTTTGCCCTAAATTTTGTGTTGCATTCTATTCCTATTTTAATCAACTTCGTTCTGCGTCCTTGAAGTTGGCTGGCTAAAGACACTGTTTTTCGAAGGATATTTACACCATCTTTTTTGTCTCTCTCTCTCGAGTCGTCGTATGACCTAAATGCTGCCTTTCCAGGCCTGGTTCTCATGACAAGTTTTCCGCAAGTCACCATCGTCATAATCATCACCATCAAGAAGAAGAAGAAGAAGAAGAAGAAGATGATGAAGAAGAAATAGAAAGGACCGAGGAGATATAGACAGAAATTCAGACACGAAAGCAATTCGATTCCTTGAATAGGACTTAGATTGGATTTGTCCAAAGCTTTTCCCCACGGGGTAAAGGTCGTCTTTGAAAAGGCCCCTCTATTCATGTATATATATGCATATATGTATATATACATAGGTATACGTTTACTATGTATGTATACACACATATACGTAGACATGTGTATATAAATGCACACACACACACACACACATATATATATATATACACACATATATATATATACATATATATATATATATATATATATATACATATACATATACATATATACTATATATGTGTGTGTGTGAGTGCGTGTGGTACCTACGTGTTACGCCATATAGCGTAGCGAAATACAATTCAGAAGCGTCAATTTTTTGTTAAATAAATTCAGGCATTTCCGGTTAACAGTGAAAACCTCAAAACAACACGGGACTGATTTCAGAACTGGTAGAAAATAACTAGATTTTTTTTCTGTCTCTCTCTCCGTATCGTGGTTACTATAATTCCAAATGTACGAAACAGAAATTATTGTAAAATCTTAAAAAGATATTTAGTTTCTAACAGTACAAAGTCTGTAACTATAACTAGACTAAAGTGGTCATATATACGCACTTGCGCTCAGACGTGAATATCTTATAAGTATTTATTCATGAATAATACACTTCATTCATACGCTCAATTTGCATGTACATATACATACTCAATATCTCGATTGATCTAGTAAATGTTCTTTTTTTTTTCACTGTACGTATTTTCCTCTTGTAAGAACTAGCGCAAAAAAGGGCATTATAGCCTTCTGGCTTTCCAGCAAGTGTTTTACGGATTACTCTGCTAGTTCTACGCTTTTTTTTTTTTTTCTTTTTGTGGGCTGCATGAGGCCGGTAGTGCCTAGTAAGCGTGCGTTTACGCGTGTTTGTGTGCTTTTGTATACACATACACAAGCACACAAACATCTGTATATTTCTGTATATCTCGCTTGTATACTCTCATTCAAATAAGTCTAATATTTGCCCTGAGTTCTCTCCATATACCTCGCAATTTCTTCCTACTTCTATCATTTTTTTCGCATCAAGACAAACATCTTTTTATTCAGTCGTACCCAAACTGACTTCGTCCTCCAAATTTATCATATGCACTGCCATAAATAACACCGCAGTGTGACACACTTCTGCTACGATGGACTAAAGAAGGAACAGGTTCGCTCTGACCAGGAAGAAAGAAACCCGCCCTTGAGCACTCGACTCGACGATAATGCTCAAACCTGACTGGACCTCTGGCTCGAGGTCTGGTTCAAGAGCAGAAGAGTGTGTCTCCAGGAAACGTTCGCAGTTAATACAGGCACGTTCATACGGTCACTCATCTGTCAACGTTCGCGCTGGTGTATATTATCTGAATGAAGAATATACATATATAATATATATATAATAATATATATATATCTATATATATATATATATAATATATAATATATATATATATATATATTAGTATTATGTCCATAATAATAAGCTATATTCCTATATATATATATATATATATCATTAAGCTACAAATTGTCCTTTAATATCTAATTCGCTCTACCTCAGAATTAATATATTTTCATATTTACTAACTGAAGGGGAATTCAGTTAACATATGTGAAAATATATTAATTCTGAGGTAGAGCAAATTAGATATTAAAGGACATTTGTAGCTTAATGCGTATATACTATGAATCACGGTGATGTGATCAGACATATATATCTATATATATATTTATATATATATATATATATATATATATATATATATATTATATCTATATATATATATATATATATATATATATATATATATATATATATATATATATATATATATATATATATATATTATATATATATCGACGTCAAACTTGAAAGGGTTTACATTCGTTTGACAATTTTATAATTTTCATTCATGGACTTGACAAGTTCATTATTTCTTTCTCTTCTGTATATATATATATATATATATATATATATATATATATATATATATATATAGGATATGACAATATTTTCACAAAAAAATCATAAATCTATCTAACTGACCCGACTCTTAGCTGGTTAATAGTAGGTTATCTGGTGACACCAAAACAAAAGAAATCAGAGACGTATTCAAATTTTTCATGGAAATAATTACGTCAAGAATTACAGCGTGTTTCGAGATTTACATGAACTGCCTTTTCATTAAGTCTCTCTCTCTCTCTCTCTCTCTCTCTCTCGCTGTCACCAAGGATATGCTCACTTGAAATCAAAAGTTAGTCTTAAGAACTTGTTATTTTAAATTCACGACGGCACGAGAGTGCAGAATATTGGTTAACAACTAAATAACAATATCTAATACAAAACACTATTATATTAGTTAGATAACGGAAACTTTTTTTTAGAGAAAACTTCATACCTTGCTGGTTTTCCGGCTGCTGGAATATTACAAGTAGTTATTACGACACACGGTCTATATTATACGCTGCTACGGCGGATGTCGTCAATAATTAAAGACACACCCTACGCCCCCTTCAAGCTAGAGCTATCAAAGGGCGCCAGGTAGACGTATGTCGGTGTACGCAGATACTGAAATTCTGTCGTTAGGTCAAGAATATACGTCTAACGAGAGATTTCAGTTTCTAGACAGATATACGTCTAGAGAAGGAGTTCAGTATCTAGACTAGATGCTTAACTCCCTCGCTAGACGTATATTGGTCCAGAAACTTAACTCTCTCGTTAGACATGTCAGTCTAGATAATAAACTCTCGCTATGCGTATATCGGTCTACTCTAGATACTAAAATTCTCTCGCTAGACGTATACCAGTATAAACACTGAACTCTCTCGCTAGAGGTTTATCGGTCTAGAAACAGCTCTTTCGTTGGCCTTATATCGGTATAGATGCTGAACTCTCTTGCTAGACGCACATATATCGGTCTAGACACTGAAATTCTTTCGCTAGACGTTTATCGGTCTAGAAACTGAACTCTCTCGCTAGAAGTTTATCGGTCTAGAAACTGAACCTTCTCGCTAGAAGTTTATCGGTCTAGAAACTGAGCTCTCTCGCTAGAAGTTTATCGTTCTAGGTACTGAAACTTTCACGCTAAGACTTGAAAGATATATGAGCGCGGTGTTCTCTGATGACATAGTAATCAGAAGTGCGGAAGGTCTGAGTTGGGAGATGGGAATATGACTTCAGAACTGTATCAAATTAAAAATGTTATCCGTGAAATTAAGTTCAAAATTCAGTTCCTCCTTTTAGGGACTAAACAAAAAGACAAGGGTCACCCACAGCAGGCAATGATCGTAATTGCGAAACTAATGAAAGAAATGATAGATTTTCAACAATGATAATGGAAAAAGTTGATGTTGGTCGATACATAAGTCAGTAAGATACTATAAAATTTTTTTAAAGTATTTGAGGCAGACGGTAAGCCTTTCTTACATAAGTAAAGCCTTGGATTTAGAGTATAACTAATGTAAAATAAATAAATAAATACAAAAATCTGACATGGGAGATTCGACTATAGATATATCTTATCTGATCTCGCGATGGGCAAATGACAGATATTGGTGATTTGACTAAACGATACGTTACGATATTAAACTTCTTCTAATGCCATGATGTAGAAAATCGTGGACAAGAATTCTAACAAACTTGGGATCAAACGAAGAAACATAAAATGTAATACAAGGAACAATGAGGCTAACAATCGAAGGCAAACTATACTAGGTCTGAAAGTAGGATCTCTGGACTTCTTTGTAAGATTTAACTTTCCTACAAGAGTCACAAGACCAAGACCCATAATAATGAAGAGGCATCCAGGGTGGAAAGGGCGGGCCCGAAACACGAGTCTGGTGTGAGGCAGGAAGTGGTCCGGGCGAAGGGGTTAAAGGAATTATCATTACTTGTACCTGCTGAGACCAGATGAAGAGACCAGGACCAAGAAGACTTGGCTGTTCAGTGACCCCTCAGACGGCAACACCTGCGCGCAACGACACAGGGAAAAGCCAGGCGATTCGTTTTTTTTTTTTTTTCCTCTCCACTTTCGTTGTCATTTACTATTTGCACTTCCAGAGGTTATCGGGGATAAGTTGATTTCAAAATACGTCATTCATGGGGAATAGTTTCTTAGAATATTTTGTAAAATAACCTCCCTGATTTTAATATACGAGGAATAACATAAGCAATCTAGAACTAAAAATGACTAGGCCTAAGGAGGAGATTATCAAGCAAATTTACTAAAACGCATAAGCAATAGTTCGAGCCATGATAAATTCATTCAAAATCTATTTCAGGATGTCAAGTTACCACACCTGTTGCCTAGATGCTAAAAAGCGGTAAGATACAATTGGTGACGATCAAACGTTTTCTCGTTCTCACCGGTTTCTGCCTTTCTTATGGGCGCGGCTGCAAAAGAACGCAAGTCCTGCAAGATAGGTTGAAGTTAGAAGCTCCTAATGTTGTCCAGCAAGTCTCTTTTGCTCCGAACTTGAATTTGACTGTAGTCATAGCAACTCTCTCTCTCTCCGGTTCTTGAAGGGTTAATGAGATTCTCCTTCTCGGAATTTGTATTCCGCCTAGGACTAGCTTCTAGGGGGCAACAGTGAGCGGGCTGCAATAGAAAGCCACAGAAACAGACGAGGAAGAAGAACTGGAAACATTTTTTAAATCGGTTCTCTCATTATTCGCTGACCTCGCTTCAGATACCGCGAAGTCCAGTCATTGTGGGACAGACTTTCTCGCCGACCAGTTGTTTTTTATACATTTTTTTTCGGAAGATCTGCGAACAATCTGGCTTAGGAACATTGTTAATTTGCTGTGACGAACCAACGTGTACACCTTAGACCGATGTGCTAACATTTTGATTACTGTGTGTGTGTGTGGTTTCTAGTTAGCTTTAACTTTTCCTTGCCTGCTTTTTCTTTTATTATAAGCGAACCGATGTGTTAACCTTTTTTATTAGTGTGTGCGTGTGTGTGTGGTTTATAGTTGGTTTTAACTTTTCCTTGCCTGTTTTTTATTATAAGCGAACCAACGTATACACCTTACACCGATGTGTCAACTTTTTTTTAGTATTGCGTGTGTGGTTTACAGTTGGTTTTAACTTTTCCTTGTCTGTTTTTGTTGTTATAAAGGAAAAGAGTTGTAGCCGATTTCTTTATAAAATGATCGTTGCCTTTGTTACTACAATTCCTCGAGATTAATACGGAGGATGGAGTTCTGGTTAACGAAGCTTTATAATTCAGCCACACCATCATATTGCAAGGTTGTGTTTCTGTTCTATCCTGTTCTTTATTGTATTTCTCCTTATTTTCATTAAAAGAGACTTTTACTCAGTCACTACAAAAAATCTTCTATGATAAGCATTTAAACTCTTTATCGTAGCTCAAGTAGTAGAGAGTTCAGCTCTCAAACTGAAGAGCTAGCGTTTGATCCCTGAAGTAGATTAACAACTCAGTATCCCTCTGATGACTTGAGTAATGATTAAGGTGCCTAGTTATTAATAGACTGCTATGGGTCGCTGCTGGGATGGGAAGAGAGAGAGAGAGAGAGAGGAGACAACACAATGTACACGTTATTATAATTATCATAATGATAACGAAAAGCGAAGAACGCGGCCCCAGGTCTTGATTGAGTGAATCTGATCCAATTAAGAGATTTATTTCACAGGTAAATTAACTTGTTAGGGGCTTTGTACTTTTTGAATGCTGTTCGTTAGACTTGGCCATATAAAGACAGGTTCATTAGTAATTGAATTGCGGGAGAGAGAGAGAGAGAGAGAGAGAGAGAGAGAGAGAGAGAGAGAGAGAGAGAGAGAGAGAGAGAGAGAGGGTGGGCGGTGAAAATAACTACATAAAGTTATATATATGCCTAAATAGTTAGACACGCATATATATAAGCTGAGAGAGAGAGAGAGAGAGAGGAGAGAGAGAGAGAGAGAGGGTCGGAATAACTATATATGTGCCAAATATATATATATATACAAAAATAGTTAGACATCAAAGTTGAGAGAGAGAGAGAGAGAGAGAGAGAGAGAGAGAGAGAGAGGGGACGAAAATAACAATATACATGCCAAAATAGTTAGATACGCATATCAAAGTTGAGAGAGAGAGAGAGAGAGAGAGATGACGAATACAAAATAAATCATGCCAATAGTTAGATACGCATATCAAAGTTGAGAGAGAAAGAGAGAGAGAGAGAGAGGGGGGTGGGGGGCGATTGTTACCCAAAGGCATCCTCTTTAGTCCCTTTAAGGAGATTACGAGCTACGAAGGTTGAGGATCTCCCGCCCATCTCGGGCCATACTGACGGGACACCGGTTTGTTACTCAAGTCATAATCATAGCTTTCAAACGAGCTAACCCTTGGCCAGTTCATCTCGAGTTTTTTCCCTTTTTTTCGGTATATAATTTTGATCGTGCAATAACCTAACGGTTAGTCGAGTTATGCAATGATTCCTCCCCCCTCCCCCTCACTCCCCACAATCTCTCGTTATTTATGAAAAGAGGCCCGTGTGTGCGTGTGTTTTATATCCTTATTTGGGCCGTTGAATTTCATACCTGATCATGAAATAAGCCTCTTTTTTTTGTCTTAAGATGATTTTCTGGAAGAGCAGCATAAAAGACTTTATCAAGCCCAATCTCTGGAGAGAGAGAGAGAGAGAGAGTGAGAGAGAGAGAGAGAGAGAGAGAGAGTAAAAAAAAATAGAGGGGAAGGTTGATCAGTTTATATAAAACAGGTTTCATTCCGATGTGACGCCCTTTCTTAAAGGTGGCCCTTGAGTGTAGTAAGATGTCAAAGGGATTATGAAGCCTGGTGTAGACCCTTTTACCTTAACCCAGCCAACCGAGAGAAGTAGCCATAGGCCTGGGTCTTAAAGTACAACTGGCAAATTATCCCTGACAAAGGGTCAACTTAGGCCAGACAGTCATATATTCTGGACACCATTGAAAACCTCAGATAATTCCCATCTCGACTCCTTTCACATCATCTCTTAATTATTTGATTATTTTTAATCATCTCTCTGATGTTATCTACTGGTTACTTTCAATTACATTTCCTTAATAACCCTACTCTGTAATTCTCTCTTCGTATCTCTCCACCGCCTAAAGGTGTTAATGATTAAATTTATCCTCTTTTGTAAGTGTGATTCTCGCTCATGAACCAGACTTAATCGCTGGGTGCTGGAGAACTGTTGGTGGGCCTTCGAGATTTCATTAACGATAACTTGCCATTCGCGTGTTCATTTCTGCCCATCTGAGAGGATGATTATTTTTACGGTAGTTTCCTCGATTACGGCGAGATCGAACGAATTAATTAGAAGTCAGAACGAATTCATTTCCAACCTTCTACCCGGGCGCGTTTGTTGTGGCTTATGGGGAGGCAGACGCGTTCCAAGCGGTTTTTGAATTTCAAGTTCAGGGTCTTCTATTCGTATACGAACGTCTGTAGGTATTGATTACTTGTTACTGTCTTTACCTCCTTTTGTACGTAGTTCTGTTCTTTACTGTTATTTAACCAACCTTAAAATTCGTCATCGTGCGAATGCTGACAAAAGATAAAATACAAAAGCTTATTTTTCGCAATGAAAGGTGCTGATTAAACATGTCTGTGTGTTTGTGCTAATTTTTTTCATATTCTTACACAGCCATATACGCGAACAAGGGCATACTTGCTTTGTATGTATTTACATGATCATTATAAGCCAAATTCTGACGGCTGGTTCATTTAGGTAATTAAGACAAGATAAAGATAAGATCAGCACAGTTTCTTACTTCAATCATTTATTATCTCGCTATACTAATTCTGTACTAATTGAACACCAACTCGCAGTGATAGCAAGAATCAACAAACAAAAACAACCACAGAAACGGGGAGGAAAGATCGCACCTTTAGCTAACTCCCCGACAAAAAATGATCAACTTCCTGAAGACGACCAGAAAAATTGAGCAATGGGACGATTGCCCTTGGGTACCCCTCAGACAGATTCAGCTCGTAAGGCTGAATCAAAACGCCCCGGTCGTGAAGTCAACGACCGGTGTGGATTACGGGCACTGGACGAGCCTCCTACTACTGGCCTTTCCCCACCCAAATGCCCACCTGTAGGAGACAAGTGGGTCAAGGCATGAACGTCGGGTACTGCGAGACAGTGAAACGGAAAAGGAAAATGTTTCTGTTCAATTCAGGTTCATTTCTTTATCAATGTTTCTTTCATATGAATATGGTTGTATTATTTGATTTGCACGATCTATTTATTTTTCTATTACGGCGCTATTCCAGGCAACAAACACTGGCTTTAAATGAGATATTTGTTTTCGTCAACAAAACTATACAAACCTTCACTTATTCCACAGGGAAGGATCTCACACGAAACACAAAGCACTTAAAACTGACAGTTATCGAAAGACAGACCAAACAATAAATTGAAAAAGCAGAAAAGTCATTGCGTGAAAAAATCTCTAAGAAATGACATAAAATACCATGAACGGAATCACAGTCACAAGCACAATAAGGAAATGCAAGCATAAGGTCTTGCTTCACAGTTTTTTTTTTGAGAAAGCACTGTCCGGTACAGGTAGGCGACAGAAGGAGAATGAGCAGCCTCTGTCAACCTCAAGTTTCTATCTATTCACCTTTGTCGCTCGATAGACTGATTCTCCGTCTTCTCGTTTTCCGCTTACCGTGTGTTGTGAGCTGAGCAGTTCCTTAGCGAGTGGCTACAGTGAGATCCACAAAGCTATACTCCTGGTCTCGTCTACCTGCCGAATGGTTATACCTTTGCACGCACTGACGCACGAACACCCACGTGTGTGTACGAACTTACGAACTTGCATGCATCATCCTGAACTCCTCATTCCCCCCCTTTTTTTTATATATATATTCTGACGCATTCATTTTTCTTTAACTGCATTCCTAATTATGCTGGTTTAATCAAACGCGTTTGGCTTTCTTAGGGAATGTTATAGAGACCCTCACTAGCGGTGTCTGGCAAGGTGACTTTTCGATCTTCCGTCTTGAGTTTGGAACAATATGACATTTTCTTTTCCTTCTAATTCTCCTCTCTGTTGCTGATTTTATCTTTTTCATATTCTGACGCATTATTTTTTTCCTTTCTAAAGGCTTTCCTACTATTTATACTCGTTTAATCAAAAGCGTTTGGATTTCTAAGGGAATAATGTTGACTCTCACTAGCGGTGACTGACAAGGCGAGTTTTGATTTCCCTTTCTGTCTTTGGAAAATAGAATAATTCTGAATAGTTCCGTTGACGCATAAAGATACAAATATTCTTGACGGGTTGAAGGCTACGCAGTTCAAAAAATAAATGATTCTGTGCCGTAGTGTCAAAACCAGACGCCCAGAGACGATTTTTATCTAGCCCTGGCGATGGTCTGGAACATGTAACTTCTGCGTTTGTTAAAACATCAAAGGCCTTTTATTCGTAATGATTTGAGCTTAAGCAAAACTTAAACATTCCAAACAAAACTTCCCTTTACCTAGTCAGTGAAGAATCTTTTGATAATACCAGTCGTGTAATGAAGTTTTGATAATTGTAATCGTATAACGATAACGTTTTGATCATGAAAATTGTATAATAATAATGTTAATATAATGACAATCGTGTGATGATAATGATTTTGATAATGATAATGTTTTGATAATGAGAATTCTTTAATGATAATGTTTAGATAATGAGAATTCTTTAATGATAATGTTTAGATAATGCCAGTCATATGATGATAATGTTTTGATAATGATAATCGTATAATAATAATGTTTTGATAATGGGAATTGTATAATGATAATGTTTAGATAATGCCAGTCATATGATGATAGTGATTTGATAATGATAATCATACATTGAAAATGTTTTGGAAATGATAATCATATAATGATAAGGTTTTGTTAGTGAGAACTGCATAATACTAATGTTTAGAAGATGCCAATCGTATGATGATAACGTTTTGATAATGATATTCCTATAATGAAAATGCTTTGATAATGAAAATCGTATAATGATAACGTTTTGATAATGATCATCCTACAGTGATAATGCTCTGATAATGAAAATCGTATAATGATAACGATTTGATCATGTTAACCGTATACTGATAATGTTTCGATAATGCTAATTGAATAATGATAATGTTTCGACAATGTCACTCGTACATCGATAGCGTAATGATTGTGCTAATTGAATAACGATAATGTTTCGACAATGTCAGTTGTATAGTGAATAATAACGTCTTGACATCGACAATTGTATAATGTTTCGATAATGCTAATCATATAATTATGTTTTCGATAATGACAGTCGTATTATTACTCGTTATGAAGACACTCGCCCTGCTATCAATTCATACACTACTAACCTAACATTCTTGGTCATTTTTCTTACAGACTCATACATACATATATACATGTACACATACATACATACAAACATGTGCGCGTCTCTAAAAGCAAAACATGTATTTTTTTATACTTTTTTTTCTTCTTTTGTTTAAACTTGTAAAAATGAGATAAATATGAGTTCTGAATTTCTGTGACGGACGGTTGCCCCACCCTTCATAATTTGGAAGGATTCCAACTTGATTGGTTTTACAGATAGTTTGCACGAAATCTTTGCGGATATTGAGTGCGCTGAATATTAAATAGTAATGTCTACTGATACTATCTATATCTATATATATATATATATTATAATGTAGATAGATGTATAGTATAGATATATATATATATATATTATATACATCACCACATGTATATAAGGTATATATATATATCTATATATATACATACACACACATGTATATATGTATATATATATATATATATTATATATATATATATATATATATATATATATATCTTTTGAATTGATAATAGAGTGACAGTCTTCATAAAGAGTAATTATACGATGAATTTCCCTTTATGATAATGATGCGACTGGTATTACTGGTATTATCGAAACATCATTATATATGATTAGCATTATCATATAATGTAGATAGCAAAACGTTGTTATTATACGATTTTCATTATCAAAACATTATCACCATACGATGATAATGTTTATATATAATATATATATATATATATATATATATACATATATATATATATATATATATATATACATATATATATATATATATATATATATATATATATATATATATATATAAAGACACGCACACACATATAAATAATAGAAACATTTACGGTAATGACATGTATATATATGTATATACGTGTAATATACAAATACATACATAAATAAAAAAAAATAAATATATATACATATACAACCATACATACATAAATACATGCATACATACATATATTAGCTTATAAATTTTAAATCTTCAAGCATACAGCACTTCTCTCTGGAGTACTGTTGCACAATCTAGTCTTCACACACGCCAGAGAATGATAATTCGGGACCTGTTGTTCCTGCTCTGTTGTTACCATTCGTTAGATTATTTAATTCTGTTGATAATCGGCTGAATATAAAAGATTCACTTTTTTTTTTTTATTAAAGTATACTCATATCTTCTGTCTTACGTTCAGGCAAGCCTTTTGTGAAATCTAGCCTTTTGTTTTGTGTTTATTTTTTTCTACTTGTTATTTATGTTCATTTTGTTTAGTTTTGTTTGGTTATTTTTGTTACTATCTAAATTTTTTACTTATTTTCTGTCAATTGTTAATTTCTTTATTTTCTAATTTTTCCTTACTTTTTGTTATATATATGTTAACTTTGTCATTTTTTTTCATTCTCTGTTTATCGTACCTATTTATGTGGACAACTTTCTCGTATTTTCTCTAATAACTCGTAATAAGTCTCTATTACTATGTTATCATTATGTAAACTTTTAACTTATTTTAATTCTTTCTGTATTTTCGTACCCATTGTGTGTTTGAATTTCCCCGTATTCTCTCTAAGAACTGGTAATAAGAGCCTCGGATAATTTTCTGAAACCTACGATAATCATCAACATGTCTGTCTGCTGTTGGCAATTTTGAAATTTTTCTCGCTGAAAAAAAAAATATATATTATAATGTCCCTTGTTGAGACAAGAACCACATACAGGTTTACTAAATATTGTGCTTCTTCGTACATTAACCTCTAATCTTGGCTGTCACTACAGATTTTTTTAGGGCACCTTCAAAATGCCTGACATATACAACGATAACAATCATGGCAGATGTCTTTTTTTCTCTCTTTTTTGTTCAGACTCGAAGACTCGATTACTTGATGAGGGAAATCATAGCTGTTCTAGTAATTATATGATGCTATTTTGCTTCGAGTGTCAGAATGGCTGATGTATAATATATATATTATATATATATATATATATATATACATATATATACTATATATATATATACACTATATATAATAATATATATATGTATATATATTATATATATATATATATATATATATATCTATATATATACACACACATATAATATATATATATATATATATATATATATATATATATATATATATATATATATATATATATCTATATTACAAAGTTCTTGACATACCAATCCAAAGTTGGAAACTATAGATTAACGCTCTATCATATATTAAAAATTGTACAGATGCTATAAATCCCTTTTGATCTGTCATGATTTCCGATGTATTAGTCATTCGCGAATGTCATGAAATGTACAGACTACAAACAAATATAAAGAGATAAAAAGTAAATGAGAATACAACTGCAGACAAGAAAAGCACTCAAGAAGCCTAGAGAACCTGCAAAATATCACTACTGATTTATATATATAAAAAAAGTAGATACTTGACCGAAAATAGTTCGATATTAATTTTTAGTTAAGAAACAATATTCTTTTTAACACCATGGAACACCAGTGCACAATTAGATTAGAAAATGACATTAAACGTGGTAGATAGACGACCTTCTGAGACCTTTTGAACACCTTTTAATTGTAGATCTTTTCATATGTAAACAAACTGACATGATAAATTGTCAAAAGCTTGTCTCAATCTCTCCTATATCGATAAATTAAATCCAATAGAATTATAATTGCCGTTTATCATATGCTAGTGAGACCGTAGATTTTAGCCCGTTTTAATATACGTTAAGGTAGAAATATGATGTTTACAACTGATGCGTGAGGGGAAAAGATTGCTCGCGTCCTGAGTAAGCTGGAAGTCAGATCACGCCTTGTTTAGTTTCTCATTCTTATTTTATTTGTGCACGTAACCTGGAAACTAAAACATCTCCCAAATACAGCCTTGTTTCGCCAAAGAAAATTAAAGTAAATACGTTATATTTTATTAGAAATAATTTTTCTGTACTGTTTAACGTGGATATTTTTTTTTACGTTTTAATTCTAATAAATAAATCATACATACCCTATCCTAAAATTTCTGCATCTTTAACTCAACGAGAAACACCTTTTTCAGAGCTTTTTAGCTTTTCCATAAGGCTTTCCAACCGCCCAAAAAGAACAACAACAGCAAGAACAACAACACCAACAGCAACTACAACAAAGTAGTTTGGAGGATTACTCCCCGAGTAAGCGAAAATAGAAATTTACCCCCTTTCCCCCCAAAAAAAAAAACCTAATGAGTAAGGCATGGTCTTTACCCGTTGCTCTGAAAGGACGTTGCTATCAGTCCCAGCGACAACTTGATGCATCTCACCTACTCAATGTGGAGAATAAAGTGATTGTCGTTATCTCCCAAGCTAAAAGAAATAATCCTTGATTTTTTTTAGGTCGTAGGTAACGTTGGTTATATCCAGTTTCATCAGATAATTAAAATGAAAGTCTGACGATTTTATTCTCAATGATTGTCTGCCATCAGCTGAATTCATTTTTCACTGAAGTTTCAAGGCGTTGCCTCACAGTATAAGGTATTATTATTATTATTATTATTATTATTATTATTATTATTATTATTATTATTATTATTATTATTATTATTATTATCATTATTATTATTTTATTATTGATTATTATTAATTAATTAAAACACAGATCTTAGAAAGAAATGGATTATAAATGCACTGTCCACAGTCACTGACAATCATATTATGTTTTCCATTCTGAACCACCGGATTTTCCAAAAGAAAAAGTAAGACCTGGCAACTCATACATTAGTTCCCGCGACAGGCACTCCAGCTTTTGAAAAAGGAAACCAAACGTTGAAACGAGGAGGAGGAGGAGGAGGAGGAGGAGGAGGAGGAGGTCTTTTATCCCACTCCCTCATCCATTCCTTTGCCTCAGCCTCGCTCGGTGCACTTCAAAGGTTAAGCCGGCTGTCAAATAGTTAAATAAGTTTCCGTTCTTTTACTTGACGTTTATTAAGATAAGAGAAATTCAGAAAATTGTTCTTTACCGGTTTTCAGGCCTCTCTCCCTCACTCCCTCCCCTCCACCTTATACCGTAAATTAATATTCCCGATGAATGACGTGAGTCTAATTTTTCCACAGAGCCTCATTATAAATTCGATCAACGGTTGTGACCGTTAATATATAGACCCTCTTCCTCCTTGTATTTTAATGATTTACTTACATGTTCTATCTATTTATTTCTCAGTTTGTTAATTCATTTTGTCTTTCCTTATAACTGGCGTCTTCTTTCTGTATTCTGTATTTCCTCATACCTTCTGTAACTTCTTACAAATGAACACCATATTCCTTGGAATTCTGAATTCAGAGTTCAATGGCCCCTGTAGACTTATTCCACATGAATAGGTTTCATCTTCTGAATAATAATGATAATAATAATAATAATAATAATAATAATAATAATAATAATAATAATAATAACAGAAAGAGAAGAACTGGAAAGGGAAATGTCACACGACAACGAATTACACGAAGACGAACTAAGAGACGATGCCACAGAAGACGACAGGGATGATGAGGTATCAAACAACGACACACGAAGAAACACCGACGAAGTAACAGAGAGGACGGAATAGGTAGAAAAGATTAGACAATGGATGGAGCCAGATACAGAGAAAACAAAGATCTCCTCCATGAAAGCCTACAACACCAAGAAATTAAGGGAGAAAACAAGTGAGGTCAATGAAATAATGGGCATAATACACACCACCAGTATCACAGAAACAAATAACTTGGCATATGCAGGAGCAAGATTAGTAGCAGAACTGATGGGGATTCGAACACCAACACCACCAGCACAACCAACCCAACAGAAACCAAAACAGCAACCTCCTTGGAAAAGGCGCCTGGAAAAGCAAATCATGGTGATGAGATCTGACATGAGTAAACTGAAAGAGATGGCAGAAAAAAGGCTAAGAAGCAAGAAAACAAGGGAGGAACTCAACGAGACATACAAAGTACAAGAGAGGGGACTAAACAACACAATAGAAGATGTAAAACAGAGGCTTAAGGCCAAAGCACATAAGATCCAACGGTACATGAACAGGAATAAGGGATACCAACAGAACAAACTATTCGGAACCAACCAGAAAAGACTATACAGCCAACTAAAAGACAACCGCCAAGAAATTCCTGAAGCCGAACATGGCTCCAGGAAGTCAAGGAAGAAGAAACAGGGAGAATAAAACAAAGATTCACAGAAATCACAATAGACACAGTCAGACACCAACTAAAGAAAATGCCAAACTGGAAAGCCCCAGGTCCCGATGAAGTCCATGGATACTGGCTCAAAAGCTTCAAGGCCCTACACCCACGAATAGCAGAACAACTCCAGCATTGTATCTCAAATCACCATGCACCCAAAAGGATGACTACAGGAAGAACATCCTTAGTACAAAAAGACCAGAGTAAGGGAAATATAGCCAGTAACTACAGGCCTATCACCTGCCTACCAATACTGTGGAAGTTACTAACAGGTATCATCAGTGAAAGGCTATACAACTACCTAGAGGAGACAAACACCATCCCCCACCAACAGAAAGGCTGCAGAAGGAAGTGTAGGGGCACAAAAGACCAGCTCCTGATAGACAAAATGGTAATGAAGAAGAGTAGGAGAAGGAAAACCAACCTAAGCATGGCATGGATAGACTATAAGAAAGCCTTCGACATGATACCACACACATGGCTAATAGAATGCCTGAAAATATATGGGGCAGAGGAAAACACCATCAGCTTCCTCAAAAATACAATGCGCAACTGGAATACAATACTTACAAGCTCTGGAATAAGACTAGCAGAGGTTAATATCAGGATGAAGTTTGGAATAGAAAAATGCGCCTTAGTCAACATACAAAAAGGCAAAGTAACGAGAATTGAAGGGATAAAGCTACCAGATGGGAGCAACATCAAACACATAGATGAGACTGGATACAAATACCAGGGAATAATGGAAGGAGGGGATATAAAACACCAAGAGATGAAGGACACGATCAGGAAAGAATATATGCAGAGACTCAAGGCGATACTCAAGTCAAAACTCAAATCCGGTGGGCAGTGCCAGTAATCAGATACAGCGCAGGAATAGTGGAATGGACGAAGGCAGAACTCCGCAGCATAGATCAGAAAACCTGGAAACATATGACAATGCACAAAGCACTACACCCAAGAGCAAATACGGACAGACTATACATAACACGAAAGGAAGGAGGGAGAGGACTACTAAGTATAGAGGACTGCGTCAACATCGAGTGAAAAACAGAGCACTGAGGCAATATCTGAAAAACCAGTGAAGACGAGTGGCTAAAGAGTGCATGGAAGAAGACTAATAAAAGTAGACGAAGACCCGAAATATACAGAAGACGACGGGTGGAGAATGACAAACAGAACAGAGGACTGGCACAACAAACCAATGCACGGACAATACATGAGACAGACTAAAGAACTAGCCAGCGATGACACATGGCAATGGCTACAGAGGGGAGAGCTAAGAACCAGATATGTTCAAAGAACGATAGACGGAAATAACATGTCTCCCATATGTAGGAAGTGCAATGCGAAAAATGAAACCATAAACCACATAGCAAGCGAATGTCCGGCACTTGCACAGACCCAGTACAAAAAGAGGCATGACTCAGTGGCAAAAGCCCTCCACTGGAGCCTGTGCAAGAAACATCAGCTACCTTGCAGTAATAAGTGGTATGAGCACCAACCTGAGGGAGTGATAGAAAACGATCAGGCAAAGATCCTCTGGGACTATGGTATCAGAACAGATAGGGTGAAACGTGCAAATAGACCAGACGTGACGTTGATTGACAAAGTCAAGAAGAAAGTATCACTCATTGATGTCGCAATACCATGGGACACCAGAGTTGAAGAGAAAGAGAGGGAAAAAATGGATAAGTATCAAGACTGAAATAGAAATAAGAAGGATATGGGATATGCCGGTGGAAATCGTACCCATAATCATAGGAGCACTAGGCACGATCCCAAGATCCCTGAAAAGGAATCTAGAAAAACTAGAGGCTGAAGTAGCTTCAGGACTCATGCAGAAGAGTGTGATCCTAGAAACGGCGCACATAGTAAGAAAAGTGATGGACTCCTGAGGAGGCAGGATGCAAACCGGAACCCCACACTATAAATACCACCCAGTCGAATTGGGGGACTGTGATAGAGCAAAAAAAAAAAAAAAAAAAAATTAATAATAATAATAATAATCAACCGGGTGATCCGTAAATTTTCTTAACATTAAATCATTTTTTTTTTTGCAACTGGTACTACATTCTGTGCTGACATGTTCCACATGAATAGGTTTCGTCTTCTGAATAATAATAATAATAATAATAATAATAATAATAATAATAATAATAATAATAATAATACCACCCAGTCGAATTGGAGGACTGTGATAGAGCAAAAAAAAAAAAAAAAAAATAATAATAATAATAGTCAACCGGGTGATACGTAAATTTTCTGAACATTAAACCATTTTTTTGCAACTGGTACTAATTAATTTCTAAGCTGAAATGGCTTACAATAGAAAGTATTAAGAGAAGTAACAAGCAAATCTGGCTTTAAATCTTTCTTATTCCGCCAAGGACTTCCTTCAGTTGCTCTTGGAACATCACTCGTTTATCAATGAACCAATTTACACCCAATTCACATTCATAACAAAGCGTCGAAGATGACATTGACGACAAAGGCGAACTGATTGATAGCCTTCCGATCTTTTAACTGATTTCGTGGGCGATGACTAATCACTGCTCTAGACTCAATGGCTTACCCGAAGGATTTGTTCTTCGGACAATTGGTGAAAGGTGAAGTTGAAGAAGTTGGACAACTATCCTTATTTTACTTGTGATTTTATTAAGTTAATATTTCCTTTAAGGTCGAGATTCATTTTCCCGTATTGGTAAAAATGACGACTTCAGTTCGTACTAATATTGCTTAGACATCGTTTCTGACGTCGTGGTTGTGACGTGCCAGTTCTCGTTAGAAGAAGAAGAAGAAGAAGAAGAAGAAGAAGAGGAGGAGGAGGAGGAGAAACAAGGCGTGATCAGACCTCCAGCTTACTCGGAACGCGAGTAAGATTTTCCCTTTACGTATAGTAGTAAACATTATATTCCTAATTTTTCCCGTAAATCAAACCGCGGTAAAATTTACGGTCAAATAGAACCTTGCTTCACCAACGAAAATTAAAATATATACGCTATATTTTATCAGAAATAAGTTTCATGTAGTGTTTAACATGTACATTATTTATTTTTTTACATTTTCATTCTGATAAATAAATCATAAATATCGTATCCTAAAATTCCTGTATCTTTAACTCAACACGAAACACATTTTCAGACCTTTTTAAGGTCTTCCGCAGACCTTTCCTACACCCCCAACAAGAACAAAAAACAAGAACAACAAAGTAGTTTGTAGGCTTAACTCAGGGATAGCAGGAAAAAAAAATCTCGAGCATAAAAGGAATCCTCTATCCGATATCTGATACACATTTTCCTATTTCTGCCTTTATAAGTCTACAGTACCTTCTAATGGGAAAGTCAAAGTGGTTGAATATCGTAATATCGCACTAAAATTGCAAGTGAATCGAGATAGTACGCAGAGGTGTCAGCTATAGTAGATTCACATCAACCGTGCATTTGATGTCTAGGCCAGTCCCTTACGGCGCTCCTGATTGGCTGTTGATAAGGCAATCACAGGACTGGAAACTCTCAGTCTCTCTCGAGAGTTCACACGGTTAGGATCTACGTTCCACCTCTCCTGAGGGATGTGTCTTTCAAAAGTATCCCTCAGGGGAGGTGGAACATACATCCTGCCTCTGTGAACTCTCTCGAGAGACTAAGGGTTCCCAGCCCCGTGATTGGCTTATCAACAGCCAACCAGGAGCGTGGTAAGGGACTGGCCTAGACATCAGATGCACGTTTGATGTGAATCTACTATAGGCTTTACGATACAGGAAGAAGCTATTGATATTTGTTGAAGATTAAGCACAAGAAAGATATGAGTCTTGCTGGAATTTCATAGATGTCCTTGACGTCTTGATCATGATAATAATTACATTTTAGCGGATCAAGAAAAGCATCCCCGGTTACTTTGGTTACGTGAACAGTGTCAAAGAAAATCTGAGCTTTCCCTTAAAATAATTCACTGATTCATAATACTTTAAATTAGAAGGACGGAAATAAGATTGACCAAAATTAACATTCATTACCAACAGTTGCCCTTATCCCAAAACTTCTTATTCTAGACAAATAAATAAGCAAAACCTCAAAGCCACGAGCCACTTATGAAGCCTCCATGTAATACGCATAAACTTTCGGGTCCCAAATCGCTTGATGAACAATACTACCCACGGAGGTACCTACTAGACATCTTTGTCGAGTCGCATAGTAATGAAGGTCTCTCTCTCTCTCTCTCTCTCTCTCTCTCTCTCTCTCTCCATATCGTGCAGGTCTTTGTCTTGCATTTTCTCTCTGCAAGCGCTGGGGACCATATCCCAGACCCATGCTGCAAGTGATGAAGAGCTCTCTCTCTCTCTCTCTCTCTCTCTCTCTCTCTCTCTCTCTCTCTCTTGCTGGTCGCCCCTTCGCATTCCGTCTGCAAGCGCTGGAGACCATATCCTAGACGCATGTCGCATTAAACTTGGGAGGCGGAACCCAGCACAGCTCAGGTAAGAGACCGCACAGGTATAACTATTTTTAATACATTATCATCTTATTCTCTTGTCCTGCTCTGGGGGAATCGTCTCTCTGCAACGATAATGCCTTTTTACACATTCAGAACAGTTTATTTCCCTCGCAACTAATTTCGCAACGTAAGAGACAGGAAACACGCCAAGTCTATCAGTAATGTTTTCGAGTTCTATTAGGTGTCAGGTGTTTGTAATTAATCACTTACGCTTCATAAATACGGGTTTCGTGCGCCGGACCTGGTAACGAGGGGCTTTGAATCTGTCTGAAGGGGGCAGTGGTTTATTGAAATTCAGGTCCTTGCAGGATATTAGACGCTAAATGACATGTATTATGCATAGGGTGTAGAAGCCTGATGCTATTCAAGTAATCTCGTTGGAACTGTACATTCAATGGCTTCGGGAATCCTCTATAACAAGCTTATACAGTTAGGTGCAGGTATATACCGGTATGCATAATAACTGTATAATTATAGGTTTAACAGGTGTTGTTTGCTAACTTTTAAAACTCTACAACACTCAGTGGCTTAGGGAATCCTCTATAACAAAATTATACAGTTAGGTGCGTGGATATACAAGTATGCATCATTTATACAGCTATGCATAATAAATGTATAATTATAGATAGTTCAACAGGTGCTTTTGTATACTATTAAACTGTACATTCAATGGCTTACAGAATTCTCTATAATAAGCATTATACATATAGGTGTGTGGATATACAAGTATGCATCATTTATACAGGTATGCGTCATTACTGTATATAATTATAGGAAGCCTAACGGGTGCTGTTGCTAACGATTTAACTCTGCTAATTAAAAAGGAATTTGCATTTACCTTACTCAGCCTTCAAGATAAAGCCAGAACACTATTTACTAAAGATATTTGTCTAAGCAAATTATGACGAAATCTTTTGGCAAGGAATAATTCATTTTATAAGTATGAAAGGCTGAAGTTATAACGATGACGATAATTATACCTTTTTATATTTGCTATACAATGGAAATTCATTTGCAAAGTTTGCAAAGTTGAAATTCAAAACTTAATTATCGAAAAACAAAAGTATAAAATAACGTGATCTGTAAATTAAGGAAAAAAAATTATTAACAGGAAAATACAAGATAAAGTAACGGGATCTGTGAATTAAGGAAAAAAATGTAAAACACTGACACAAAGTACATTGAGTGAACGGTTTATATCAAGGGGGGGCGGGGGGGCGGGTGAAGAATCCTGCCCCTAACACAATCAACAATTCGTATGTTAATGTGGTAGGGACGGCATCTCGAGAAATCTTCTAATCAGTGTTATCTTTTTGCCTCACTTGGCCAAGGGTTTCTTGGGGCGTATGCATCCACACACACACACGAACGCACACACGCACATAAATATGCATAGCAGGTGGACAGACAGAAGACGGAATAGGGTTTGTGTTAAGGTTATACTATAACGGTGCTATCATCTACTGTCCGCTTACTTTGGTTCACACACACACACACACACACACACATATATATATATATATATATATTATATATATATATATATATATAGATATGGAATAAGCTACAGATGTCTTTTAGTATCTAATTCGCTCTACCTCGGAATGAATATTTTCATATATGTTAACCGAAGGGGAATTTTTTAGTTGATAATAATTTCGTCGGCTCCCAGGCGCGAACCTAGGAACCAAGAAATCAGGACTTAGTACAGTGAGGCGCCTTTAACCGGTTACAGACGCCTCACTGTACTAAGTCCTGATTTCTTGGTTCCTAGGTTCGCGCCTGGGAGCGTCCGACGAAATTATAATCGACTAAAAAATTCCCCTTCTTTTAAACATATATGAAAATATATTCATTCCGAGGTAGAGCGAATCAGATATGAAGGACATTTGTAGCTTAATGCGTATATATGAATCACGGTGATGTGCTCAGACCCATATATATATATATACTATCATATATATATATATATATATATATATATATATATATATATATATATATATATAAAGGTTTTTGCCACGAAGGAAAAAAATGAAAAGCGAGATAGCCAAGCACTTTCGGTCTAATAAAGGGTCGCACTAGACCGAAAGTGCTTGGCTATCTCACTTTTCATTTTTTTCTTCGTGGCAAAAACCTTTATTTATACATAGCATCACGGTTTATATACTTCGTGATCAAGTTATTCATATATATATATATATATATATATATATATATATATATATATATGCCTTTTTTCTTAATTAAAACTTGACCTCTAAGAGCAGCATCAACAGAGAGAGAGAGAGAGAGAGAGAGAGAGAGAGAGAGAGAGAGAGAGAGAGATCTAAGGATACCTAAAAACCGGCAGATATGATAAACAGCAGAGGCATTAGACATTCTTCGTATTCCAGTTGCATTGCGCATTCCATATCTCTCCACCGGCTCATTATTCGTGCATTCCTAGGAATGCAAAGCCTTCTGGCGACATTGTTCCTATTCTCTTCAATCCCAACATTTCATTAGAATAAATAAACTAAGTTCCAACAGATTCAATTCAATCTCGTTTTCTAAACCATAAGTCTGGTTCAGTGTCCGAATCTCGGTTCTAAGTTACTTCAAACTGGTCTGGTCAGTGGCCTTAGACCAGCATTCATTTTAGCCCCTGTTTTGCATGCAGGGTCCGGAAGCCTGGGCAAGATATTGCACGATTCATGCAATCTGTTTATCTGGGAAATAAATCCACAGTTATGTGTGGGTACAAATACATTTTAATAGTTCTCCATTTCAAGACTCATGCTACTGTGAGTTATTATTTTTAGTATGTTTATCATCATCTTACAAATATGACTCCAAGATAATTTTGTAGTCTTTACTGATAAAAATCCGACGAACTTTTGGTTCTAAGTGAGAAGAAGAAGAAAAAGAAGAAGAAGAATAAGAAGAAGGAGAAGGAGAAGGAAATGGAGAAGGAGGAGAAGAAGAAGAAGAAGAAGGAGAAGGAGAAGGAGAAGGAGAAGGAGGAGGAGAAGAAGGAGAAGGAGAAGAAGAAGAAGAAGAAGGAGGAGGAGGAGAAGAAGAAGGAGGAGGAGAAGATGAAGAGAGGGCGGAGGAGTGAAGGAAAGGAAGGAAGGAAGGAGGAGAAGAAGAAGAGGGAGAAGGAGACCTTACCTTACCTTACAGACCTTACATCTTGTTCGGGTTGCCCCAGGTCCCTCAGTGTGAGGCACCTCTAATGTCTACCAGAGAGTTGCTAGTACATCTTCCGGTATATTTTGCATCTTCCAATCTTGGATGGTCTGGGATGCAGTTTAGATATTTGTCGAGCTTATTCTTAAACACATCTACGCTCACTCCTGATATATTCCTCAGATGAGCTGGCAACGCATTGAATAGACGCTGCATTATCGATGCTGGTGCGTAGTGGATTAATGTTCCTGTGTGCTTTCCTTATTTTTCCTGGTATATTTTTGGGCACTATTTAATCTACCTCTGCTTGCTCTTTCTGATATTTTTAGTTCCATGATATTTTCTGCTATTCCTTCTATCTGTTTCCATGCCTGAATTATCATGTAGCGTTCTCTTCTCCTTTCCCAGACTATATAATTTTAAGAATTGTAGTCTTTCCCAGTAGTCTAGGTCCTTAACTTCTTCTATTCTAGCTGTAAAGGACCTTTGTACACTCTCTATTTGTGCAATATCCTTTTGATAGTGTGGGTACCATATCATATTGCAATATTCAAGTGGACTACGAACAATATGTTTTATAAAGCATAATCATGTGTTTCAGCTTTTCTTGTTTTGAAGTGCCGTAACAACATTCCCATTTTGCTTTACATTTTGCCAACAGAGTTGCTATTTGATCATTGCATAACATGTTCCTATTCATCATCACACCAAGGTCTTTAACTGCTTCCTTATTGTGATGGTCTCATTATTAGGTCCCTTATATGCATATAGCTTCTTTCTCTGTCTCCATAATTATTGATTCAAATTTATCAGAGTTAAATACCATCCTATTTTACCTCTGCCCAATCATATACTTTGTTAAGGTCTCTTTGTAGAGCGTTCCTATCTTCATCACAAGTAAGTTCTCTACTTTATTCTTGTGTCATCTGCGAAACTACTCACTACCGAATCCTTAACATTATTGTCTATGTCTTCAATCATAATAACAAACAGTATTGCAGCTAACACCGTACCTTGCGGCACACCGGATATTACCTTGGCTTCATCCGATTTCTCGTCGTTTGCAATAACTATCTGTTTTCTGTTGTGTAAAAATTCTTTTAACCATCTTCCTACTTTATCCAACGATATTGTGTTTTCTAATTTTCTTCGCTAATATATTATGGTCTACTTTATCAAAAGCTTTTGCAAAGTCTAAATAAACCACATCTGTTTCATTTCCGCTTTTCATATTTTTGAATATGTTTTCACGGTGGACTAACAGTTGGGTTTGTGTACTTTTTCCGGGTACGAAACCATGTTGTCCTTTATTAAACAAATTATTTTTTTATTAAAATGTTTCATAATATTTTTCTTCATTACCCTTTCATCACTTTCATTATATGTGATGTTAGACTCACAGGCCTATAATTACTTGCCTCTAGTCTTGATCCACTTTTGAAAGTAGGAGAAGAAGATCCACTTTTGAAAGGAGGAGAAGAAGAGGGAGAAGGAGGAGGAGAAGAAGAAGGAGGAGGAGGAGGAGGAGAGAAGAAAAGAAGAAGAAGGAAGAAGGAGAAGAAGAAGAAGAAGAAGAAGAATGAAGAAAAGAAGAAGGAAGGAGAAGAATAGGGAGAAGAAGAGAGAGAAGAGGAGGGAAGAAGAAGAAGGAGGAGAAGAAGAAGAAAGAGAAGAAGAAGAACCACTGGTTAAAATGTTATTCTTTGTATTACGAGGAAACTTCACGAAAGCTTAAGAGAGTTCTGGGAAGGAAAAAAAAAAAAAAAGACAAAAACAATTTCTGTAAACAACCTCGTTTCTGCTGAGAGAGTCGGGTCAATTTAGCTTTAAGGGTCTGAAATTATTATCTTGGGAGATAACAGCGCTGCGAGGTTGCTTCGTTCGAATATACTTCGACAGTGGGTATGGGGGAGGGGGGAGGGTGATGGGGGAGTGTGGGGGGGTGGGGGGGGTGGGTTCGGACAGCAGCAGCAGTCGGGGCGAGAAAGTCCTGTTCTAGAGGCAAATGAGGCCAAGTAGGGATGGACCTTTATTACACAAGAAACAGGAAGTCTTAGCCGACCCTTCGGAGAGAGAGAGAGAGAGAGAGAGAGAGAACCTTGCAGATCGAGATGTACCAAGAAGAAACCACCAAGAAGGATCATAAGGGGGTCCCTCATAAAAGGTGTAAAAAAAAAAAAAGGTCCGTAGGTGAGATGCATTCCCAAAGAGAACGAAACGCTTAAGAGGAAGAAAGTTTACAGGCCCCAGCAGTTTTCTCTCACTCCTCCCTCCATCTCTTTCTCCCTTCGTTACTATAGTCTGTTTTGAAAGGAAAAAGCTGATGGCGAAGAGGGAATACACGTCTAATTTTTTGCAGAGAAAGACGACCTATTTTATGAAAGGATGTTTATCCCTGCGTTGCTATGCTGTGAAAAGATGCTGTTACTGCCTACCGAAGAAGATACATAGTCCAAAATCGACTTCACTGTTGATAATAGAACGCCTCGGTGGTGTGGTCGGTTTGGTCTTGGCCTGCCACCTCGGTGGCTGTGAGTTCGATTCTGGTGATAGAAGATCACTCTCGTCGTAGTTCGGAAGTCACGTAAAGCCGTTGGTCTCAGCAACGCAAAAACGCCATGCAAACAAATTATCGATTATAATAATAATCAAAGTTCGATGATTAGCTACTCAGAAACGACGACAAATCAATCCAAACCTACTCCTTTCTAAATGCTAATCGTGGAGAGGCAAAGCAGAGTCTACATACAGCCAATTCTTCCATCTTCTCTCGGTATCGGGAAGCGATCTCCTGACGTCATCGGAATACTAATACTTAAAATGGGCGAATTATCATCCAGTCCTGGCTACGCTTATTCAAGTGCTCGGGTGTTCGGGGTTCCGACATGGTTTAATGAATCCTCTGCGCGTGCGCATTAAAACATCATACCTTTTTTATTTTTTTTTAAATTTTTTAAGTTCATTAATGTATAAGGTTGCTGCAAACGCCACTGCGATTTCAGCTAGACTTATGAACGGATAGCTTAGGAAATATAATATCTGACTCATTATTGTATAAGGTTTCTGCACAAGCCACTGAGATTTGACCTTTGAAAATGTTATAAAATGTTATCTTTTAGCTTAAGAAATATAATATTTGGTGAACAGGATTTTTTTCCCCACGACGAAAAATTCGACGGAGATAATTTCTGATATTTTCATCTTATAAGAAGATAAAGTTATTAACTAGCCAGCGCGTCTTGTATATCTAATTTTATAACTTTTACGACCTAAGTTTAACAGCCAAGAATTTTATTTAGATTGCAGTAATAAACAAGCAAAAAATTGCGCCGAAGTTTCTTCAGCGCAATCGAGTTTTCTGTATATCGTATAATCAAGGCCACCGAAAATACATCTACCTTTCGGTGGTCTCGGTATGATGCTGTATGAACCGCGGCCCATGAAACTTGAACCACGGTCTAGCGGTGGACTGGCCCATAACGTTGCAAGACGCACGATTATGGGTAACTTTAACCTTAAATGAAATAAAAACTATTGAGGCTAGAGGGCTGCAATTTGATTTGTTTGATGACTGGAGGCTGGATGATCGACTTAGCAATTTGCAGCCCTCTAGACTCGGTAGTTTTTAAGATCTGAGGCCGGGCAGAAAAAAAGTGCCGACGGACAGACAAAGCCGACACAATAGTTTGCT
>NC_061096.1:39609037-39619037 GCF_015104395.2 Macrobrachium nipponense
ATTGATTTGTAAAAAAAGGAAGTCGTCTTTCCAGTTGTGTGCAGCATTTTTGTAAACAAAATAACAGAGAGAGAGAGAAAGAGAATACTAGCTTTATCTCGAACCTTCCCAGAAAAACATATATTGTCAATATGTTCGTTGTGACCTATTGGAATGTGGAGAAGCAACGGCCCGAGAAAGCTGATGAATAGTTTCTGTGGGTGGCGTGACATAAAACTGCATAGTTAGACAAGTCAATGTACTCAGTTCATGAACTCTTCTCAAAGTGCCTTTGTGAAACTGGTTGCGGCCAGTAATTGTGAGGCGCTAACGAAGAGAGACCTTACCTTACCTTACCTTACCTTACATCTTGTTCGGGTTGCCCCAGGTCCCTCATTGTGAGGCACCTCTAATGTCTACCAGAGAGTTGCTAGTACATCTCCGGTTATATTTTGCATCTTCCAATCTTGGATGGTCTGGGATGCAGTTAGATATTTGTCGAGCTTATTCTTAAACACATCTACGCTCACTCCTGATATATTCCTCAGATGAGCTGGCAACGCATTGAATAGACGCTGCATTATCGATGCTGGTGCGTAGTGGATTAATGTCCTGTGTGCTTTCCTTATTTTTCCTGGTATAGTTTTGGGCACTATTAATCTACCTCTGCTTGCTCTTTCTGATATTTTTTATGTTCCATGATATTTTCTGCTATTCCTCTATCTGTTTCCATGCCTGAATTATCATGTAGCGTTCTCTTCTCCTTTCTAGACTATAATTTTAAGAATTGTAGTCTTTCCCAGTAGTCTAGGTCCTTAACTTCTTCTATTCTAGCTGTAAAGGACCTTTGTACACTCTCTATTTGTGCAATATCCTTTTGATAGTGTGGGTACCATATCATATTGCAATATTCAAGTGGACTACGAACATATGTTTTATAAAGCATAATCATGTGTTCAGCTTTTCTTGTTTTGCTTTGAAGTGCCGTAACAACATTCCCATTTTTGCTTTACTTTTTTATTTTGCCAACAGAGTGCTATTTGATCATTGCATAACATGTTCCTATTCATCATCACACCAAGGTCGTTTAACTGCTTCCTTATTTGTGATGGTCTCATTATTAGGTCCCTTATATGCATATAGCTTTCTTTCTCTGTCTCCATAATTTATTGATTCAAATTTATCAGAGTTAAATACCATCCTATTTACCTCTGCCCAATCATATACTTTGTTAAGGTCTCTTTGTAGAGCGTTCCTATCTTCATCACAAGTAATTTCTCTACTTATTCTTGTGTCATCTGCGAAACTACTCACTACCGAATCCTTAATATTATTGTCTATGTCTTCAATCATAATAACAAACAGTATTGCAGCTAACACCGTACCTTGCGGCACACCGGATATACCTTGGCTTCATCCGATTTCTCGTCGTTTGCAATAACTATCTGTTTTCTGTTGTGTAAAAATTCTTTTAACCATCTTCCTATTTTATCCACGATATTGTGTTTTCTAATTTTCTTCGCTAATATATTATGGTCTACTTTATCAAAAGCCTTTTGCAAAGTCTAAATAAACCACATCTGTTTCATTTCCGCTTTTCATATTTTTGAATATGTTCTCACGGTGGACTAACAGTTGGGTTTGTTGTACTTTTTCCGGGTACGAAACCATGTTGTCCTTTATTAAACAAATTATTTTTTATTAAATGTTTCAATAATATTTTTCTTCATTACCCTTTCATACACTTTCATAATATGTGATGTTAGACTCAGGAGGCCTATAATTACTTGGCCTCTAGTCTTGATCCACTTTTGAAAGTAGGGGTAATATATGCTAATTTTGTGCTCATCATATATCTTGCCTGTATCTACACTTTGTCTTAATAATATTGCAAGTGGCTTTGCGATAGAATGAACTACTTTCTTTAACAAAATAGCAGGAATTCCATCAGGCCCTGCAGCAGCTCCATTTTTAATTTCATTAATAGCCTGCACAATATCAGCTTCATTAATATCTATGTCAGCTAAATATTCACTATTTCCATCCCTTACTTCTATATCATTATCTTCATTATCTATTCTAGGGGTGTGAATTCTCTCTTATATCGTTCTGCCAGTATGTTGCAAATTTCCTTTTTTCATTCGTTAATCGCTCCCTTCATTCTTAGAGGGCCTGGGGTTTCTATTCTTCTTTTATTCATCTTCTTCGCATATGAGTATAATAGTTTGGGGTTTTGCTTGATATTTAATAGGGTTTTTTTCTTCCAAGTCCCCGGGGGGGTTTTTTCATTTTCTTTTGATTGTATAATATTTTGTTCTGCATTTTCTATCTTACTTTTTAGTTCTATAACTTTCCATGCATTTTTTTCTTTTGCAAGACCTTTTTTCCACTTTCTGATTTTCTGGAACACGATCCTTCTGTCTCTTGGTATGCATGAATGATGTTTACTTTTCTTCTTTCGGTATATCCACATTTTCTCCAATATTTTATATAATATCTCCGTATTTACCCTTCTGTCATCACTTACGAAAATGTTATCCCAATCTTTGTTTAATTCTTCATTAATTTCTGACCATTTTTATATTTTTACTGTAGAAGTTGTATTTTCCATATCCTTCCCACTTTTTCATTTCTTGCTTATCTCTAATATTTCACTTGCTTTGGACTATGAACTGTTAATTCTATTTGGACATTATGGTCTGAAATACTCGCATTATAAACTATTATTCTTTAACATAATTCATCTCGTTCACAAATACTAGGTCTAAAGTATTTTACCTTTCTTGTTGGCAGGTGATTTATTTGTTGATGAAGTTGTATTCTAGTAGCATATCTAATAGCTTTTCAAATTGCCTCTTATCTTCTGCACTACTATTACTCTCTTTTTTATATGTATAAGTACAACCACAATCTCCTTACGTTCTTTCCATTCTACGAAAGGAAAGTTGAAGTCACCAGATAGGAGAATAGTCCAGTCCTTGTGATTTCTACATATATCATCCAATTTTTCAATTATTAAGTCAAACTCTTTAGTATTAGGCGTTCTATTTTTATTAAACTATGTCTTCATTCAGTTTCCCATTCTTACCAGCTATGAATTCATCACCCATTTTTCAGGATTCAATTCTACCGCTTTTGGGTTAGTTCACATTCTGAGTTACTATATTTCTCATATATTTTTCCTTGTTTTTTTTTTGTCTTTCCCATATATTGCGGTTTCCCCCTTGATTCCTATTTTTTCTATCTGATCTATAAGTTTGGAACCCTTTTATTTGATCATCATTCCCCAGTCTCTTGGGAATACCCAGGTTTCACTTATATTCATTATATCTATTTTTCTTTTCATTTTGGGTTAGTTCTTCTAAGTACTCTATTTTTCTTTTTGAGTTATCGTAACTAACCCTGCGCATTCATCACTATGATGGTTTGCGTGTTTTCTCCTTCATTTAATACTGGTAGTAATAAGGATTTTCCCATGTCTCTTTCCTGGTCTGGTATGTTGTTCTTTTTTTCATTTCCAGAAATTCTGACATTAAAAATCCACCAACTTTTCCATAATATTGATCTTCCTTCATCATAATTATTCATTTTGTGTCTGAATCTGCAATTTTCTCCGTTCTGCAATATCCTCTTGCATAATAAATACAGTTATTTATCTCTTGAGTAGAATTTCGGAGAGAGAGAGAGAGAGAGATGGTGTCAGTGCTAGAGAGAGGTGGAGAGAGAGAGAGAAAGAGAGGTTTGTTTGTGGTTTGCCTTGACGCTCGAGACACGTTTACCAAATGAATAATTAGGAAATATCCTCATTACATATATTATTATTATGTGTGTAGGCAAACCACAAACAAACCTCTCTTTCTCTCTCTCTCTCCACCTCTCTCTAGCACTGACACCTCTCTCTCTCTCTCTCTCTCTCTCTCTCTCTCTCTCTCTCTCCACTCTAACAGGTAACCAAAATGAGAGAGTTGCATCATAAAATAAACATTTATTAAGTAACAAAAGATAATGATCCAAGTCTTACTGACTAACTCAAAAAACCCCAACAGTAAAATGTCTGAATAGTAATTAGTCACCAAAAGTCTATTTGCCCCATCGGGACTCCCTCTCGGTCCCCCATCTTGGTTCTGCTAGAACCGTCTGTTCAAAGACATAGAACATACCCCATAAGTACACACACAAGTTTAACAATCAGAGATTAAAGATTGAATATCCTCACAAAAATGTCAAATAGATAACAAGCCACTCTTTGGCTAAACAGTTCAAACTCACCCAAGCAGCTGGGCTATTTAAAGCACTATATTATAAAGAGACTCCCGGTGAGCACCACGGCATCCTGCCTTTCTCTCGAAGACGCCTCTATCAAAATCCCCCATAGACTTGGGTATGTTACATTTTTAATAGGAAGAGGCGCACATGCACTTACGAACGCACACTTCGTTAGCGCCTCACAATTACTGGCCGCAACCAGTTTCACAAAGGCACTTTGAGAAGAGTTCATGAACTGAGTACATTGACTTGTCTAACTATGCAGTTTTATGTCACGCCACCCACAGAAACTATTCATCAGCTTCCTCGGGCCGTTGCTTCTCCACATTCCAATAGGTCACAACGAACATATTGACAATATATTATTAATCAAAAACCCTAGGCCTTTCACGGCTCGGCCCCCTAACCAATGCTAGCCCCCGCCTAGCAAAATTGGTCAAACAAAGTAGCTTATGTAATATAAAACACATTGGCCGGCTTAAAATAAAATATAAGTATTAACTGCACGTCTCTGGCATTATAAAATAAAGTCTGTTACGCTTTTATCTCCAAATAACACTAGAATTTTCTCTCTTCGGATTCTTGAATATCCCTCTTTGCTTGTCTGCAACTTGCTGCACAGACAGTAGCTAACTGTAGGAAGCTGTAGGAAGATGGAACGCCTCCCTCATTGTAGAAGACTTCTCATGACTTCTGCAGATCCCCAAAAGACACGCTGTAGAATTCTCGTGATCACCATCGTGGAAACTCTTGTAATCACCCTGGACAAAACGACAGCAACACTCTCTGACGGCTGGTGGACGTCTTGCTAGCGTTGGGAAACGACTTTTTGGTGTGTTAGTATGTCAGTCAAGTCATTGGTCAATCGAAAAAGAATTAACCCAGACATACTACTTCTATCAAACAATGATCTCAAAAAGTCAGAAATACTAACTGAGCGTCTCCCAATTAACTCCCTTTAATATGACTACTAAATCATAAGTCATTATCACAACTCTCAAAAAAAAAAAAAACATCAAGTTCTCCAACTCAATTCTCCAGATCCACACATCAGCACACACACAACTCAGAAATCACAGCAACTCCACGGACTTCTGCACTCACATACCAAACTCGAATGTTCTCATAAGTAAAAAAAAAGGAAAAAATCGTAATGATCCCAAGGAAAAAAAAAAGAATCGCGTAACAAGCCCAGACCCAAAAACAACCCACAAAATCAGCAAAAATCTCCAATGTTTAACAGCAAAAAAAACCCTTTACTGCTCATACAATTAATCACAATGAGACTTAATGTCAAACTCCCATTTACGTAAATAACAACTCCCGATAAATTACATCTCCTGGTAAAAAGAAATGCTATTTAAGCTCAATCCCCAATTACATCCCTCATAGGAAAAGGAAGTAAAAAAAAATAAAGATAACAACAAGTAGATTTCCCTCATCACAAAATACATAATATATGTATAATATGCATAACCCCCCCGCGTTTTTCCCAAGAAATGTCCCATGTAAAGTTATGGAATTTGCCAGAAAGCAAACTCTTACCCATGCGCTTTCGTGAAATGCTATTGTAAACATTTCCAGATATTGCAAAAGCTCTGAGCTATCACCATCAGAGGAAAAGGAACAGCACACAGCGGACTCAACGCAGCGTTTATCAGCAGAAAAATTCACCTACGGACGTATGCTCAAACTGCGGCACAAAAAATGTCTAGTCAGACACATAAGTTTGGAAAACTCATGATTCTACAGAAAAAGGTCTAACTGACACATTTCACAAAATTAACTCCAGGATATGACTAATGTGTTCAAAGACTGTCTCGAAGACTTAACTCTCAACATGACACTGCCCAATTATATGCCTCCAGAATAATACACTTGTGAACATAAAAAATGCACACAATTCCATAGGACTACAATGCAGTAATGCCACTCGCCTCTAAATAGTCATGAAATCAAAGAGAAAGAACCACAGAAATCTTCTCTTGGCTCGAAAAAACTCCCATAACCACCAAGATTAATTCCACCTCCATATATAATTATGAGACGCCATGTTAATAATAAGAGCACTCCGGTGAAAAAAAAAAAATTTCCTCCATTTGGTTAATAACCACATCCACATATATTTCTCTCTTATTTCTCCGATAGCCATATGTTAATAAAATAAACACCACTCCAGGAATAAAGAATAATCACCTCTATTTCGGCAAATACAAAATATTTACCTCTATTTCCCCAATACTCCATGTGGAATAAAACAAGGCTCCGAAAAATATATCTCCAAAAAGGAATATCAAAAAATGAAATCCTATCTCCAAAAAAATGTGCACTCAAAGCATCTAGCTCACACACTCACAAATATTGCCCCATAATCTCCTCAAAAATGTGTCTCCATTTGCAACAAAGATGGCTGCAAAATAATTGAACTCAACATAGCTCTCATCACCATTGGCAGATATCAAAATGGCCAAAAATATATCTCCAATATATTATATCTCAAATTATAACTCCAAAATAATATATACCTCCAATTATAACTCCAAATAATATTTCTCAATTCTCCAGAGAATAACTCAATGTTATAGTCAAAACTATAAAACTCTCTCCATTTAGCATAACTGCTAAAAAAGGGCAAAAACTTGGCAAATAAAATCTGTCTAGAAAATTCTAGAAAAAATCACCAATGTGCCACAACTCATTATAACAGAACTCCAAATTCAAAGTGTCTTAGCCAAGACTTCTCCCTATGTACTACGACATAGGCCAGTAGAAACTTAACCAAGTTTCCTATCTCTCACAAAGTTGTCACAAATACAACAAAGGTATTGTGCAAGAAACTCACAATTTCTGGAACACAAATATCCAGAGAAAAAAATGCAGTGCCATTACGTATGCATTCAAAACATGCAAGAATTCTCCCGTAAATTTCTCAACAGCATCAAATAGCTGAAACACAAACACGTTCCCGAACCATGACTCTAAGTCACAAACTGAGATATTAAAAAATATTCACACCAACTGGAGAGAAAAAAAAATAAACTCAAATTCACCCATGATGAAAAAAACTTGTGTCAGCGATGGCCAACTTCCAAAAAAGGAGAAAAGAAAAATCTACGGCATTATTAACTATCTCCCGTGACTCGCCAGATGTCAAGCAATTATCTGCTGAACTCATAAAAAAAAGGAAAAAAAAAAAATGTTTTGTTGTTAGTTCCTCCCAAATTCAAAAAAGATCTCACCACCCTTGATAGCATTACAACATCCACGTATTAGTATACAAAAAATCAGTATCAGAAATATCACTATCGCAAAATCACCAAAATTTGCTATCATCGAAATCACTAGTATCAGTACAAAAAAACATCAACAATGTCAATGCTTGTCCATTCTCCAAAAATTCAGCAAAAAACTCAGCAAAAGTTCAGCAAGATTCAACACAACTCACCAAGATTCAGTCAGACTCATCAAGATTCAGCAAAACTCTTCCTCGCGAATCACTGAAATATTCTCCAAAGTTACAAAAACTCAACAAATAACTAAGACAAGACTTCTCCCATTAATTCATTGTAATAATTCTCCATGAATAATTATCTGTAATAATTATAAAATAATCTCCCACGAAATATCTCAAATCTCTCGTAAAACAAGTCTCCCGTAATGATAATTATACTTAAGCAACCCTCCCGTGACACATCTCAAGTATAATAATTATTAACAACAATAATAATAACTCTCCATGGTAACAATTCTCTTGCAAAGATCTCAAATAAGGGTGAAATTCAAATAGCATACACCAGTAATGCTGAACCTTATGACACACAATTTCTCCAGATGCAACACCATGATATACCACCATCGCCACACCCATACAGATACAACACCATTCACGGCATCGGGCATCACCATTTGGCACCATTTTCAAAGTAATCCCTCCAACACAATTAAAAAAAAATCTGTGTATCCCCATTATATTTGTTTTCCAAGGCATAAGGAAAACATACAACACATCCCGTGCATGTTAACTACCATTTTCTCTTCATTCACGAGAAAAAAAAGGTCTCTTTTTATTTCCTTTTCTCATCATCCAAGAGAGAAAAAAAAAAACTCTTTTCTAAAAAAAAGACTCTACGGGCGTTTCACTTCATCAACTAATCAATCAGCTGATATCTTAGCCTTCATTGTCAAGGCCAGACTTGTATTCCAACAGCCCGACAAAGAAAAAAAAAGAAAGGAGGAGTTCACTCACACTGAGAAAAAAAAAAGTTTCTCCCCCCATTAGAACACCCCCTCAGTCAAGTGATACCCCCGAGGCATGCCAGTAGTACCAGCAGTAGTACCCTCCCCATGCAACTATCCCTCGAGGCAGGCCATACTCCCCTTGCAATGCGCCTCTCTGCGCCGGTTAGCAGAAATGTGCTGAGCCCGTAAAATTGTGTGGCCGCTCTGTCTCTAAGCTAAATATGCTATCCAAGCACAGTGCACATACATAAACACATCTTTATGCACCCTTATGTGTTAAACAAAGACGAATACGTCTATTATAAACACGCGCAAATAAAGAAAACACGTCACTTTGCTACTATGGGGAAAGAAAGAAAGAAAATTTTTTGACCTCTTGAACCAACCCCATAACCCTGAAATATTTACAAAAAACCCTCCCCTCAAAAGACAATGTTTTTTTTAACACTCACCACTCCATAATGGGAACAAAAAGAACTCGGAATTCACACACGACACGGCAGTGATACATGCACGATTATCTCGGGATGCACTCGACATTACACACAGAAGTCATACTGAGTGCCGCAACTAGTAGGCAGACTGCCTGGGCCAAATGCTGAGTCTAAGAAAATCCTTCCCACTCCCTTTAGCACAGTTAACGGATAGATATTTCTCATTTTTTCTCACTTAGTAACTGAAAACTAACAATTTAACAATTTTCCACAATCCCACAAAGGCTTTGTCGTTTGAAAACTATCACTAAGCCATAACCCCTTTATTTTCTAACTGGTCACCTATCTCTTCATTGGCGTTCCCAGGCATAAAAAAAACCTTTTTCACCGCTGCCACCAAACCTGTAATGAGGATATTTCCTCATTATTCATTTGGTAAACGTGTAACTCGAACATCAAGGCAAACCACAAACAAACCTCTCTTTCTCTCTCTCTCTCCACCTCTCTCTAGCACTGACACCTCTCTCTCTCTCTCCACTCTAACAGGTAACCAAAATGAGAGAGTTGCATCATAAAATAAACATTTATTAAGTAACAAAAGATAATGATCCAAGTCTTACTGACTAACTCAAAAAACCCCAACAGTAAAATGTCTGAATAGTAATTAGTCACCAAAAGTCTATTTCCCCCATCGGGACTCACTCTCGGTCCCCCATCTTGGTTCTGCTAGAACCGTCTGTTCAAAGACATAGAACATACCCCATAAGTACACACACAAGTTTAACAATCAGAGATTAAAGATTGAATATCCTCACAAAAATGTCAAATAGATAACAAGCCACTCTTTGGCTAAACAGTTCAAACTCACCCAAGCAGCTGGGCTATTTAAAGCACTATATTATAAAGAGACTCCCGGTGAGCACCACGGCATCCTGCCTTTCTCTCGAAGACGCCTCTATCAAAATCCCCCATAGACTTGGGTATGTTACATTTTTAATAGGAAGAGGCGCACATGCACTTACGAACGCACACTTCGTTAGCGCCTCACAATTACTGGCCGCAACCAGTTTCACAAAGGCACT
>NC_061096.1:39621537-39644037 GCF_015104395.2 Macrobrachium nipponense
ACACAAAACCTTTCATATATTCAAGAAATTACTGTAGCATTCTGTAGATACGAGTCAAGTTATTACCGTATTCATATATTAGGCTAAACTCCCAGTGTTGCTTCAGGAAGCAATTTCAAACAGATTGAAAATAATAACGGATAATAATGTCCATATCTTTAAATAGTTTATGAAAGACAAGCTTGCTTGAAGCACTCGTGACAGGATACCAATCCTGTTTCTAAAAAAGTCAAATTATTCTGAAGTTCCCGCTAAGCACCTCTGGTACTAAATAATTCACGGAAGTTCTATATTTACACTCTTGATGCTTCACGGATTAGTTGGTAACTCGAGGTCTGTGAAGGTCATGGTTCTTCACGTACTTCATGAAACACATGACAAGTCAGTGGTTAGTGAAGTGCAAGATACTTTAAGTGCCGCACTGTAGTAAAGATGAGGAAATTTTCCATTCTAAAGCGTGGCACTTTAAGTACTACGTGAAAAGACCGTATACATGAATGTGTTTCAGTATAAATAGTCAGTTATTTAACTGAAAACTAGGGAGGCAAATGCGACTGATGTATTTAGAAATACCTCTTTTGAAAAATATGCATCTGAGAGTTCCCTTGAGCACGCTCTGTTCTCCATGACCTATGTACTACATGGCACGTCATGTGTTTCACAGATGATTGAAGGTGTCAGGCAAAGTTCGGGCGCTTTAGGAAACTGGAACTGTAGGGGGAGGGGGGGGGGAGGGTTTGGGAAAGGAGGACACAAGTCTCCCTCACGAAAACATGCAAAGTCAAACAAGTTTCCTGAAACGGTAAATACGAATTCCTCGTTTGAAAAAAGGAGGAGGAGGAGGAGGAGGAGGAGAGAGAGAAAGAGAAAGAGAGAGAGCTCGATACAGGTTATTGCCACCACCTGGGGAGCAGAACTGGTCTTCTTCTTCTTGTGAACTTCTCTCAGAGATTTCGAGGTTATATTTGTTCAGGTAACTTCTCTTCCTAGAGGCCCCACCTTGAAAAGGGAATTATTTATGATGAATAGGTATGCTGATTACTTGGTAAAGACAGGTAATCCTTCCTAAACAGGTCTTGGTATTATTCTTATGGAATAAGAATAATACCAAGCTTCAGAAAATATATAGCAAGAAATATTCCGAATTTCCTCATTTTTTTAATGAAGGTATAAGTTAATAAAGTCTTTATGATATAATGATAATCACTTTGAATTTAACTTTCTACAAAAGGATTTTTTCTTTTAAATTCACTGAAGACTATATATGCAACAGGTGAGCAGTCTTATCTACATCTATTCACGTGTTTTCAATTTCATATACTTCGGAGAATATAAGAATAAACTTCAATTACTTTAATTACTATAACAGTTAAGCATATTGAACTGAATAAGTATTGCAAAAGATATCTTTATTAAGTGGACTTAGATTACCATACACCATCCACTAATACAGCGTGAAGGAATATATATCTACATTAGTTCTCACAAGTTTTAGTTTTCTGGAATGAAAATTACTCTGCCGGCTTTGTCTGTCCGTCAGCACTTTTTTCTGCCTGCCTTCAAATCTTAAAACTTAATGAGGCTAGAGGGGTGTAAATTAGTGTGTTGATCATCCACCCTCCAATCATCAAACATACCAAATTGCAGCGCTCTAGCATCAGTAGTTTTTATTTTATTTAAGGTTAAACTTCGCCATAATCGTGCGTCTAGCACAATATAGGAAAGGCCACCACCGGCCGGGGGTTAAAGTTTCATGAGCCGCGGGCACATACAGCATAGTACAGTGACTACCGAAAATTAGATTAATTTTCTGTGGCTTTGATTACACGCTAAAGCAGCTGTACAGAAAACTCGACTGCGCCGAAAAAAAATGTTTTCCAAGTGACCCCGAAGAAATTGTTTTTGTTCTAAATCTTACGCTAACCATAATTTACCTCACGTCTTGATTACGTTATAACCTCTTAAACAGTTCCCAATCTGGACCTGTCAGAACGCCGTGGGAAAGATAAAGATTGTCAGGTCTCACTAGTATTGCGAGGTCTTAGACAGTAAGAAAGCTTCGTTGCATTTTAAGCTCAGAACAGGTTAGCAGCTGAAAAAATATTGAGAGAAAGGCATATCTCATTGTTTGTATTGATCTATTTTGAGTAAAAATAAAGAGTAAAAATAAAAAAAGATTACATTTTTCAATCTTTACATATGTGAAATCCTAATGTGCAATGAATATTGCTATATTTGAATAGAACGATATCGAAAGAGAGAGAGAGAGAGAGAGAGAGACCTAATTTGCCGGCACGGGCTCTTGCATCTAGAGGAGAGAGAGAGAGAGAGAGAGAGAGAGAGAGAGAGAGAGAGAGAGAGAGAGAGAGTTTATATATAAATACTGTAAGGAGAAGGGAAAAGGTTTTTATATATGGTGAGGTTTTGTTTTATCTGGTATTCTGCTGTACTATCTATGCACAGGATAATATGATCTTTGGGGAGCAGTGTGCCATCTGCGTACAGTAGTATGTATAGTAGAGTACCATCTATGGGCAGTAGAGTAACATGTATGTACAGTAGAATGCCATCTATGTACAGTAGAATGCCACCTGTGTACAGAAGAATGCCACCTATGTACAATGCAGTACCATCTATACACACTGAAGTATCAATATACAATAGAGTACCGTCTATGAACAGTAGATTACCATACAGTGGAATACCATCTATGTAACAGTAGAGCACCTCCTATGTACATGGCCTTCACGATTTAAAAAAAAAATCAGAAGTCCGGCTCTCTTACTTTCCTTCTTTTACTTTCCCCAGACCGGATTCAAACCGGTCTCTCTCTCTCTCTCTCTCTCTCTCAAGCAAGCAAGCAAGAGTGATGTGACGGGAGGAGATATTCGTCAGGAAAGAAGAATCTGTTAATTATCGGTCTGTCGAATTCTTCTTGACACCGCCCCCCTCACCCCCCCCCTCCCCCGTCCAGTCGAAGACAAGTAACGCGCCTGAAGAGGAAATATGAATAATAAAAGATCCTTGGAAGTGACGTGGCGAAAGTAAACACGATGATGATGTAAGAAACAATGTTTGATAATTTCAACTTTGGGATAGAAAAAAAAAGAAAAAATTTTTGCACTTAACGTTACCGGAGAAGGAAAATATTATTTTGACGCATAATAATTTCACCCCCGATTTTTCAGGTTCAAAATTCGCTGTCTGCCACGAAGCTCTTGTTCGTGTTTGGTTTCCAAACATCATCTTTTGAGGAAGGGTCCTCGAAGCAAAATCTCTTCAGGTGCTTTGTTTCCTAATACGGCTCTTAACAATAAAGAATTCTCTCTCTCTTTCTCTCTCTCTCTCTCTTTCTCTCTCTCTCTCTCTTCTTTCTTTGACCTTAAGTTCAAATCAATCGCTCATCACACGCATAAATGATCACCTTTAAATGCCAATGCTCAGGTGCTGTATTCTTTATCTTGATCAACTCTGTTTGATTGATCATCTTAAGTTTAAGTTTCATATTTTAATCTGGAATATTAGGGAAGCAAAAGAATGGCTGAAGAAATAAAATTATTTTAAAATGTTCCCTTTTTTTTTTTTTTTTTTTTTTTTTTTGCAAGGAAGAAGACCTTCCAATACAAAATGAGTTAAAGAATGAGATAATTCACGACTGGATGCAATGTTGCTTTTGCTCCTCAGGAGGTTGGGCACGGCAAGCAAATTCTTAACAGTCATGGCCCAAAGAGTCAGCAGAATGCCCACCACCGCCTTGCCAGATACGACCGTGACCTCATGGATGATGTCAGCCATCTGCTGGCCAGATGAGTAGCTAGCTAGCTGACCCTTCGCCACGAGGAAACCCTAAAAAGGGAAAGCTGTTACTTTTCGCGACTTTCTCTCCTGGGGAAAATAGCAACGAAAGGAAAACGCTTTTTTGCAACCTTCTCGCGAACTTGTCTTTCAAAGGTGGCGAGACCTACCTGCGATTTCTTCTGCTTTCTTTCCCGGAAAAAGTCATGAACTTTCTTTTCCTCTGATGAACGATAATTGAATTTCTGTTATGAGTGGCGCGTTATGGAGGGCCTCATTTTCTCTTTACATTCTGTTATAGAGATCCTCAATTTCTCTTTACATTCTATTATAGAGATTCTCATCTCTTTACATTCTGTTCTAGAGACCCTTATTTTCTCTTTATATTTTGTTATAGAAATCCTCACTCCCTCTAGACATTCTAGTATAGAGATTTTCATTTTCTCTTGACATTCTGCCATAGAGATCCTCCTTTCCTTTTGACCATCCCCTTATATAGGACCTCCTTTCCTTTGGACAATTCTAGTAAAGAGATCCTCATTTCCTTTTGACATTCTAGTATAGAGATCCTCATTTCCTTTGGACATTCTAGTATAGAGATCCTCATTTCCTTTGGACATTCTAGTATAGAGATCCTCATTTCCTTTGACTCTGTATAGAGATCCTCATTTGGACATTTTCTAGTATAGAGTCCTCATTTCCTCTGGACATTTCAGTAAAGAGATCCTCATTTCCTTTTGACTTTTAGTATAGAGATCCTCATTTCTTTGGCATTCTGTAGAGATCCTCATTTCCCTCTGGACTCTGTATAGAGATCCTCATTTCCTTCTGACATTCTATTTGTAGAGATCCCATTTCCTTTGGACATTCTAGTATAGAGATCCTCATTTCCTTTGGACATTCTAGTATAGAGATCCTCATTTCCTCTGGACATTCTAGTATAGAGATCCTCATTTCCTCTGGACATTCTAGTATAGAGATCCTCATTTCCTTTTATCGGACATTCTAGTATAGATCTATTTTTCCTTTGCATTCCTCCTGACATTCTAGTAGATATCCTCATTTCATGATTCTAGTATAGAGATCCTATTTCCTTTGGGATTCTAGTATAGAGATCCTATTTCATTTCGGAGATTTCCTATTTATTTTAGAGATCCTCTTTCCATTCTGAATTATTAGTAGAGATCCTCATTTCCTTTTGACATCTAGATCGAAAGATCTCATTTCCTTTGGACATTCTGTATAGAGATCCTCATTTCCTTTGACATTCTAGTATAGATCCTCATTTCCTCGGACATTATCTAGTATAGAGATCCTCCTTTTCCTCTGGACATTCTTAGTAAATAGATCCTCAATTCCTTTGGACATTTCTCAGTATAGAGATCCTCATTTCCTTGGGACATTCTAGTAATAGAGATCCTCATTTCCTTTGGACATTTCCTTTAGTATAGAAAAATCCTATTACATTTCCTTGGGAATTCTAGTATAGACGATTCCATCATTTTCCTTTTCGGGACATTTCTAGTATAGAGATCCCTCATTTCCTCTGGGGACAATTCTAGGTAAAGTAGCTCCTCATTTCCTTTTGACATTCTAGTATTAGAATCTCCTCATTTCCTTTTGGACATTCTAGTATAGAGATCCTCATTTCCTTTTGACATTCTAGTATCCGAGATCCCATTTCCTTGCTGGACATTGCTAAGGAAAGAGATCCTCATTTCCTTTGGACATTCTAGTATAGAGATCCATTATTTCCTTTTGACATTCTAGTAAATAGAGATCCTCATTTCCTGTCTTTTGGACCTTTAGGAAAGAGATTCCTCCATTTCCTCTGGACCATTCTAGTTAAAGAGAATCCTCATTTCCTTTTGACATTTCCTCGTTATAGGAGATCTTCATTTCCTTTTGAAATTCCTAGTTATAGAAGATCCTCCATTTCCTTTTAACATTCTAGTATAGAGATCCTCATTTCCTCTGGACATTCTAGTAAAGAGATCCTCATTTCCTTTTGACATTCTAGTATAGAGATCCTCATTTCCTTTGGACATTCTAGTAAAGAGATCCTCATTTCCTCTGAACATTCTAGTATAGAGATCCTCATTTCCTCTGGACATTCTAGTAAAGAGATCCTCATTTCTTTTGGACATTCTAGTATAGAGATCCTCATTTCCTCTGGACATTCTAGTAAAGAGATCCTCATTTCCTTTTGACATTCTAGTACAGAGATCATAATTTCCTTTTGACATTTTAGTATAGAGATCCTCATTTCCTTTGGTCATTCTAGTATCGAGATCCTCATTTCCTTTTGACATTCTAGTATAGAGATCCTCATTTCCGCTGAACATTCTAGTATAGAGATCTCATTTCCTCTGGACATTCTAGTATAGAGATCCTCATTTCCTCTAGACATGGAGATTTTAATTTTCTCTTGACTTTCTGCTACACAGAGATCCCCATTTCCTCTAGACATTCTAGTATAGAGAACCTTATTTCCTCTTGACATTCTGCTATAGAGATCCTCATTTCCTCTTTCCATTATGTTATAAAAATCCTCATTTCCTCTTGACATTCTGCTATAGAGATCCTCATTTCCTCTTGACATTCTGCTACAGAAATCCTCATTTTCTCTGCACATTCTGCTACAAAGATCCTCATCTCCTCTTGACGTTCAAGTAGTAGAGATCCTCATTTTCTCTACAGTGTTATCACCAAGCACGCAAAAGCGAGCGTCCCAGTAAGTAAAACTTTCGCGAGAGATGAAACCGAACTCTCGTATCATGTATCTGGACAGGCGACAGACTCTTGCCCAATAAACTCCAGTCAAAATATGTTTACAAGGGTAAAGACGACAGCCAACGGTCCGAGGACGATAGACGAGCGACGAGGGAAGGAGAAAGTTGTTGACCCGCAAAGAAAACGGCGAGAGATTCACTCCCTGCGGAATGCACTTCCTCTTTAGTGCTCAGAGAGAGAGAGAGAGAGAGAGAGAGAGAGAGAGAGCGGCCTGTCTGATGGCTTGTATCATGGCTTAGCAGCGTTCAGAAGGAAAATAATAAAAAATGGGTTTACCCATAAAATGCAATAATAATTTAGATATGAATTCATTATCAAAATGTGGCGAGGAAGTTATTCACGATGGAAAGCTGCGAAATTGAGTAACATTATCTACAGAAGAAAGGACCTCTAATAATTAATGGGCAGAGGCGATGGTAATTATTATTTTGGCGATTATAGCCTGGATTATCGTCTATGGGTATCTGGTTTGAACCTCCTCCGTTTTCTACTTTATTTAGATTTTTGTGTAGTCCTTTATTCATTAATTTACATTTCTTTCCGGTAACTTCTTTCAAATGAACACCACATTCTTGGAAAGCTTGAATTTCAAGTCAATGGCCCCTTACATGCTTGTTCTATATGAATATGGCTCTATCTTCTGAATAATAATAATATTAATAATAATATTAATAATAATAATAATAATAATAGCAAGAGCACATGTCGACACGTAAGACTACAGGAAACCTTCATATGTCCTTGAGAAACTTGATATACCAGGTACAAGCCGATGAAAATAAGATTGTAAGACGCGATAGGAATTAAATGCCGTGGAAACAACTATATTTTCAACGGTACTGCCCTCGGGAAGGTCTCCTCACTAATATGATAATAATAATAATAATAATAATAATAATAATAATAATAAAATAATAATAATAATAATAATACAAAAACAGTTGCTTGTAACGACTATTATTTTCAACGCTTCCGCCCTCAGGAAAGGTCTCCTCAATATAATAATAATAATAATAATAATAATAATAATAATAATAATAATAACTAATAATAATAATAATAATAATAAGTTGCTTGTAAACCACTATAATTTTAAATGCTACTGCCCACAGGGAAGGTCTCCTCCCTATTCAATTACTGACAATAATAATAATAATAATAATAATAATAATAATAATAATAATAATAATAATAATAATAATAAACTACACAAGCAGTTGCTTGTAACTCACATTAAAATGAGGTAATAATAATAAACTACACAAGCAGTTGCTTGTAACTCACATTAGAAAAAAGATAATAATAATAACCTACAAAAGCAGTTGCTTGTAACTCACATTAAGAAGAGTATTTGCATTCTGTTCTGGCGTCACGTTGTCACGCTACACTTCCAAGAAGAATGTTCCAGTCCTTCCGTTGAAATGTGGTACGATCTTGCTAGCTGTAATATCGAAGCCGGTACCTGTAAGTTTAAAAAGAGACTATATATTGCCAGTCTAGACCTTCCTATAACGGTCTTTTATTTTTCCTCTATTTATATATATGTATCTGCATCTGCATACTTATTTTTTCCAGTTATCTCTATTCTTATCTATTTCATAGCTTTTTCTTTTACTTTCTCCTTTTCAGCTTTTGGGTCTTTTCAATTTTGTAAAAGGTTGTTTACTTATTTTCCACAATAGTAATAATAATAATAATAATAATAATAATAATAATAATAATAATAATAATAATAATAATAAGTATCAAGATCTGAAAATAGAAATAAGAAGGATATGGGATATGCCAGTGGAAATCGTACCCATAATCATAGGAGCACTAGGCACGATCCCAAGATCCCTGAAAAGGAATCTAGAAAAACTAGATGCTGAAGTAGCTCCAGGACTCATGCAGAAGAGTGTGATCCTAGAAACGGCGCACATAGTAAGAAAAGTGATGGACTCCTAAGGAGGCAGGATGCAACCCGGAACCCCACACTATAAATACCACCCAGTCGAATTGGAGGACTGTGATAGAGCAAAAAAAAAAAAATAATAATAATAATAATAATAATAATAATTACAGTTCACGGATGTCGACAGACTTCATCATGAAAGAGAATGTTGCAGCTGTCTATGTGATATATATATAATATATATCTCTCTCTCCTTCCCCTCTCTGTCTCTCTCTTCTATAGCTAACCCGGCGTTTCTGTTCGTAAATGGTCAAAACATCATTCAATACAATACGTGCAGTCTACCTATAATTAAGTCAGGTGCATTAAATATTATCACAGCAGTTGCTCAGTAATAACATGACTTACCTATATCTGTTTTTTTCTTTTTCTTTATTTCTTCAGTCGCTGTTCCCGTCGGATTCCCATTACGATGCAGACATGTTTTTCTTTTATTCCTTCAATCACCGTTCCCGTCGGACTCCTCATACGAAAGCAGGCACAAACACAAGTGCGCATGCGCATATGTGCAATGACGTCATGCAGTTATGTTTATCATATCCGTGGACCACTCGCAGACTCATGAATACAATTAAAAGTATTCCTGAAGGTTACATCATTAGTGAAATAAAGCCACGTCATCTTGAATGATCAATTTTATTTTATCTTTTGTATTTTATTTCAATGAATAAATAAATAAATGATTCCCAAGCGCTTGACAAATAATGACAGACAAAAATTCAAGGACAACAATTTACTATCAATAAAATTTCTGAGAAAATCTTATAAGAATAACGGAATCTGCTTTTGGAATTCCAGTCCTATGGCAAATGTAGTAAGCAAGTTCCTTCTTATTACCAAAATAAACTATTTTTAGTCCAGTTGTTTGGAAGTCTTAAGAAATAAATTCATTCCATATTTCCTATAAAAAGATTTCAGATGATATATTTTTTTCTAAGATGTTAAACAGACAATGAAATACAACAAATAAATAACATGAACAATAAAAACTCTATGTAATATTTTTATCACAACAATAACAACGAATGATAAAACAATAACAATCAATATGTTAATGATTATAACAATGATGATGAAAGTGGTGATAACATCAATAAATAATCTATAATAAATTATAATGGCACTAAATTAGGTAAATTATAATGTGGGGCGACCTGCTCTTTGCACTGTGCAAATAAAAATGATCGTTTGCAGTTAAAATAAAGCAGTAAACCATTCATTAAAATTTTCATGTTAATTAATATAAAACAGCCGTAGATCTATATTGGCAGACATTAAAGATTTCAGATCATTAATCAGTGGATATACCTGATGCATATCACTCTTGCATAATTCTAATTACCACGTCTTTATAAACCATTTAATTTTTATAATTAATTAATGAATCAAGTTATCAAGCTCCCCAGTTGATCTAGAGATGGGTAAGTCAAGTTCTCTTCTTAATAATGATGACTGAAAGTTTTGAACATTTCCTTCGAATGAGACTGTCAGATTTTACCAGTGTCAAATTCTTATTTGTTTTTAATCGTATAATTCTACAACTTTTATAGGATATTAAAAATCCCAAATGAATGAAAAAGAAAGCAAATGTTTACATTTTTATGGTCCCGCATATATCATACAGGGTATCCATAAAGTCCCAGTACCATTACAAGCCATAAATACTTGTAATGGCATTGGGACTTTATGGACACCCTGTATTTTTTGGTTTTTATTTCAGCTGAAGAATCGCATTTCGCTGAACATATTGTTACCCACATGAATTTCAGGTCAATGTCCATAAAATGAATTCTAGTTCCCATGAATACCTACGTCCTAATTGCAAGTTTTCCTCTCAGTTTATTAATGTATTTTGTACTAACTTACATGCCCATGAGAAACGTATCAGCTTATAAGAATACTTTTGCTTCCAAGCGATTTCTTACTAAATCAAGAAACCAGTAAATGCCGGTTACCTCTTCAAATAAATACTAAGCAGTTAAGCAATTAAATATATAAGTATCTAATAAATTAAGGAATAAATAGGGAATAAATGCGATTAAATAAATAGATATTGGACAAATAAATTATATACGTATTCAACCAAAAAATGCGTCGATGTACGAATAAATAAATAGACGATTACACTTTGAAATCCTTCAATGACGGATCTATAAGGTCTTGCTAAATATCAATCTGTAAAGCAATTAAATATAGATATAGCTAATAAATTACACAATAAATACGGAATAAATATGTGATTAAATAAATAATTGTTTACACAGAAACTACCTAATAAATAGGTATACTACTAAATAAATAGCTAGTTGATTGAACTACTCGACTGATTGAATTATTGACTGATCCATATAACTGATTCCCTCTATTTTTCTCATAAGTTCTGAGACAACTTGTTAGTTCATTTGCAGTGAAGTATTGCTCCTTTTACCTGAAAATACTAGTTCTGGTGTCCGACAGTAAGTGTTCCTTCTCAGAGCACGAATATTCTCTTTTTGACCTGATAATTCTTCACCTTTTTAACCCCCTGTTGTCATTGTGGCTTTCAAACCTAAATACCTAGGCAAAGGTTTTGTTTTAAGTCATAGCCAGTGATTCGGCCAGTTTCTTTCTTTCAGTCCTGCCATTTTGACCAGAAGAAAGATTATTATAGAACCTTTCAGACAAGCCTACGTGAAACCCCCGTTAAAACTTCTTTTTGACCGAATTAAACAGATTAAATGAAGAGCCAGCTGAAGAGCTCATCACTGTAGTACGAGGAAGGGAATGTCGTCGTCTTTTCTTGAAGATTGAAGCTTTTACAGTGACCCAAGAAGCGGGTATGATGTCCTTTTGGGGCCGGAACACAGTTCCTCAGCTGAAAAAGATGAATGTGAGAACTTAGTGACTCATAGTTAAAGACAGAAGTTAGGTATTCTTAAAAGTTGCTTCTCAAAAGAATGGCTTAAAATCTAAACTTTATATTATTCCAGACTGCTCACTTGTCCTAGACAGGGTTGTGGGTACATTAGGCATACCTAGTTTTATTTAAAACCACTAACCTAGCTGACACTCTTTTATGATTCTTACGAAATTCTCGGATTAAGTGGCTTCCGGTAATTACAATCTTTTTATAAACAGTTGTCAACACCTGCTCATAGCCATTTCCTGATAAAATTGCCCAGTTTTAAGGAAAGATGTCCACTGTTATCCTATTCCTTTGTATTTTAAATTAGCTAAATTACTTATACCTTCACTAAATTTAAACACCCGGTATCCAGTTATACTGTTAAGGACAATAAGATTGTCTTCTGTAGGGAAAGCTCTGTTGGAGACAATTTTACTGAACTTTCTCTCCTTGCTTTCGTTTTGCCAATTTTCATTCTCTCTCATCTTTAAAGAGGAGACTCTGTCGTTTCCTTTGGATTTAAGGCCAGTTTTCAGTTATTCCTTTCCATGAGGTCTGATCAAACTAAGAGTAATTGTATGCCAACTCGACAGATTTGCAGAGTAATTCATCAATCTATGTAGATGCAGTCTGCTGGATTATATTTAATAGAAAAACATGATTTCGTTTAATACAAGACAACTGTTTTTCACTAATCTGAGTCTAATGTGTACAATTCAAGGGTATGATAATTTTTGTTTGTATGGTGTTTTTACGTTACATGGAACCAGTGGTTATTCAGCAACGGGATCAACGGCTTTATGTGACTTCCGAACCACGTCGAGAGTGAACTTCTATCGCCAGAAATACACCATCTCCCACACCTCAATGGAATGCCCGAGAATCGAACTCGCGGCCACAGAGGTGGCAAGGCAAGACCATATCGATCATGCCACTGTGGTGCTAAGGGTATGATGATGAACATAAATAAATTATGTTATTAACTGATTGCCTAATCACTGTTAGTTCAGCACAGTCCATAATAGACTGAAACCAATCAACGAATGCTCCCAGTGTTATGATGATTTAAACGCAAGTACCAGTCCTGTGACAAAAGATTAAAGCTATGATATGAATTAAGTTTATTATTTAACATTCAGTTTCCGTAGCTAATAAGCAAAGCAATGAGGAAAATAGTCTCTAGACAATTTTGAAGATTTCAAAGCGTCTACCTCACACCAACTGTCATCAGTGACCATGAAATTCATCTGTCTTCCAGTTCTAAAACGAATTTGTATTCTGCAGAACCACAGTGTTGTATGAGTATATTAATCTTGAAAGGGAATCTGTTACCCTCTTATCAAAACAGTTTATCCACGTGATTCAAAGAAAGTACTGGGATAATTAACCTTCTCACGACATTCTGATTAAAGACGCATATGCACTGAAGTCATGCATTTCTTAGAAGACTTTCCTAACTTTAAAAAAATCAATACAGTTGCAAATACGAGATTTTACCTTTCGGTTTGGGAACACACTTGTCCTCCTTGAAACTGAAGAGCTCCTCCCCAGGGCACTTCTTCAGCTCTGAATCCCACTCGCCTGACGAATTCTTGTAGCACTGGTAGTAGTTCCTACACAAGAATATTATGCCCTGCAAGAAAGGATGGAGGTTAAAGTCTTGCCATCTCTCCTATTCGTAGATGTCTTTCAAACAGCTCTGTAAGTAAGGACTTGGGTCCATCGCTTACAATGGAATATATATATATATATATATATATATATATATATATATATATATATATATATATATATTTATATATATATATATATATATATATATATATATATATATATATATATATATATATATCCTAATGTATGACATTGCGATGCCTGTCTTTCATTACAGCATCATCTAAGAGGGTTTCCTTGAGCTAGCTTCGCTCTCAAGATTTTCTCGAAATGAGAGTACAGACTTCCTGTCCTTTACAAACACAATATAAGAATTTATAGTAATGCATAAAATTACACAAAAGTTGTCAAGTACTTGATCTGGAAACAATAATACTTTTCAGTAGTGGACAAATTCAGGGTATAAGAATTATTTAAAAGTATAGCAAAGTATTCTCCATGGTAAATTACAGGGATTCTACCAGATTTAAAAAAAAAACACTAATAGTACAGGGAGAAGTTAGGAATAGATAACGAGCCTGCTCCATACCATACCAATTGGTCAAGGTGCAGGAGAATTCAACCTATGGATCAGCATGAAAGTTTAAACAGAAATCGGTAGAATTTATATTCATCAAACTAAACGAGGCCATTCTTTCATAAATGTTTAGTGCTATGAGCCCAGAGCCAGAGGTACCAAAGCTGGAAGGGGTTGAAATCATATTTAAGGGTGCTAGTGCCCACTGTGATACCAAATATTTGCAGCTGAGTAGGCTGAGCATCACCCTGTTAATTCAACGGTTGACTGTTCACATCCCCAAGGAAGGAGTCTCCTGTTAGTTTCAGTTTTATGTATAAAGTACACACACACACACACATACATATATATATATATATATATATATATATATATATATATATATATATATTATATATATATATATATATATATATATACGTATAAATAGATGTACATATATATAAATTGAAATGGAATGATTATAGCCTCCAGACAACTCTATTGTCTGAAAACAAGTCTATTGACTGAGGTTTATGGACTCAGATTGACTCTACCTTGACAGCACCCTTTTGATCACACAGCACATAGGGGTCACAGAAGCGCTTTTGTATCCAGGCATCATTGGGACGAGTCTTCTCAAAACTGCACTGGAAGTTCAAGATCTCGTCAACCGTGACTCCTGAACCAGGCACTGCATCACAAAGGGTACTTTCTGGAAACATGAAATGATTGTAATTAGTTGGTTACACTATTATACGTCACTTTATTCTCTGAAAAGTTTGCTTCATTTTTCATACTTCATTGATCACCGATTGAAACTGGGAGTAAGATTTAACCTATCACCATTTCGTTCATTGGCCTTTCTTTGTTAGATGATGGATATGGGAACTTTTTAATTCATGAAATCCTTTCAAAAACAGCTCTGTGTTTAGAAGTTTCTACTACAGAAATATATATTGTGTATTGTTCTCGTACTGATATTTATGAAAACATCACACAGCCAAATGAAAAACTTGTGTCTTTGTATAATAGTGTCTCCTGTTTTAAAAGTAACCTGTCAAGAAATGTCACATCATATCATATTTCAGAATTTTTCACCATGTTGAAGACAACCTTCATGCCAGCTCTGAAGACTTACTCTCAGGTTCTGGAATGCAGACGCTGGGATCACGCTTTGACATCAGTCCATTTTGGCACCCTAAATCTGAGGCTTTAACGAATGCCCCTCCTATATGGCATCCATGACAGAGACTATGATTCCGTTTAGCTGGGATGCAGACTTCGTATGTTTTACAGTCATTCTCTCTGAATTCACACTGGATCGGTAATGGTGGGGGTCTTGTTGTAACTATGGGAGGGGAAATGGGAGTAGGAACTATCTGTGGCTTTGGGACTGGCACATAAGTGGTGATTTGTCCTGGAACAATATTAGTGGTCTCCTCGTAAATGATAGTGGTATAGAGTCCTGTCACTACAGTTACTTCTGGAACATGGGTTGTGATTGTTATTGGAGGGAAGCTTCTAGTGATCACTGATGTGGAGACGACATTTGTTGCTTTTCCAATAATTACAGTTGTCACTGTTGCTTTTGGATAAGGGACAATAGTGGTGATCTGACCAGGAATGACCTTTGATAATGTTGGAGCTGCTATAACAGTTGTAGGTAAACCAGTAGACACTGTAAGTACGGGAACATGACTTGTGATTGTTATAGGAGGTAAGGCTAAAGTAGCAACAGGTTCTGAAGCCACATTTGTTGCTGTTCCAATGATCACAGTAGTAACTGTTGCCTGTGGATAAGGAACAACAATGGTACTTTGTCCTGGGACAACTGTGGACAATGTTGGTGATGCTATCACAGTTGTAGGTAATCCTACCAACACTGTTGTTGAAGGAACTAGACTTGTGATTGTTACTGGTTGTAAAGCTATAGTGGCAACTGGTTTTGATACGACATTAGTTGCTGTCCCAATGATCACTGTGGTAACTGTTGCCTGTGGATAAGGAACAACAATTGTACTTTGTCCTGGGACAACTGTGGACAATGTTGGTGATGCTATCACAGTTGTAGGTAATCCTATCAACACTGTTGTTGAAGGAACTAGACTTGTGATTGTTACTGGTTGTAAAGCTATAGTGGCAACTGGTTTTGATACGACATTAGTTGCTGTCCCAATGATCACTGTGGTAACTGTTGCCTGTGGATAAGGAACAACAATTGTACTTTGTCCTGGGACAACTGTGGACAATGTTGGTGATGCTATCACAGTTGTAGGTAATCCTATCAACACTGTTGTTGAAGGAACTAGACTTGTGATTGTTACTGGTTGTAAAGCTATAGTGGCAACTGGTTTTGATACGACATTAGTTGCTGTCCCAATGATCACTGTGGTAACTGTTGCCTGTGGATAAGGAACAACAATTGTACTTTGTCCTGGAACAACTGTGGACAATGTTGGTGATGCTATAACAGTTGTAGGTAATCCTACCAACACTGTTGTTGAAGGAACTAGACTTGTGATTGTTATTGGCTGTAAGGCTATGGTAGCAACTGGTTTTGAAACGACATTAGTTGCAGTTCCAATGATCACAGTAGTAACTGTTGCCTGTGGATAAGGAACAACAATGGTACTTTGCCCGGGGACAACTGTGGACAATGTTGGCAATGCTATCACAGTTGTAGGTAATCCTACCAACACTGTTGTTGAAGGAACTAGACTTGTGATTGTTATTGGTTGTAAGGCTATGGTAGCAACTGGTTTTGAAATGACATTAGTTGCAGTTCCAATGATCACAGTAGTAACTGTTGCCTGTGGATAAGGAACAACAATTGTACTTTGCCCGGGGACAACTGTGGACAATGTTGGCAATGCTATCACAGTTGTAGGTAATCCTACCAACACTGTTGTTGAAGGAACTAGACTTGTGATTGTTACTGGTTGTAAAGCTGTAGTGGCAACTGGTTTTGATACGACATTAGTTGCTGTCCCAATGATCACTGTGGTAACTGTTGCCTGTGGATAAGGAACAACTGTAGTGATCTGGCCTGGGATTATTGTAGACAACGTTGGTAATGCAATCACAGTTGTAGGTAAGCCTGCTAATATAGTTGTTGAAGGAACTAGACTTGTGATTGTTATTGGCTGTAAGGCTATAGTGGCAACTGGTTGTGAAACAATTTTAGTTGCTGTCCCAATGATCACTGTAGTGACTGTTGCCTGTGGATAGGGAACAACAGTGGTGATTTGGCCAAGAACAACAGTAGATAATGTAGGTGATACTATAACAGTTGTAGGTAAACCAGTTGACACTATCATTGAAGGAACTAAACTAGTAACTGTTATTGGCTGTAAAGCAACAGTAGCAACTGGTTTTGCAACGACATTAGTTGTTGTACCAATGATCACTGTAGTAATTGTTGCTTGTGGATAAGGAACAACAGTGGTGATTTGCCCAAGGATAACTGTAGACAATGTTGGCGAAGCTATCACAGTTGTGAGTAAGCCTGATAATATTGTCATTGAAGAAACTAAACTTGTGATTGTTATTGGCTGTAAGGCTGTAGTAGCAACTGGATTTGAAACAACATTTGTTGCTTTCCCAACAATCACCGTTGTAACAGTTGCCTGTGGATAAGGAACAACAGTGGTGATATGTCCTGGAATGATTGTAGACACTGTTGGTGATGCTATTACAGTTGTAGGTGAACCTGTTTGTATAGTCATTGAAGGAACTAGGCTTGTGATTATGATGGGTGGTAAAGCTGTTGTTGCAAATGGACCTGAAACAACATTAGTTGTTGTTCCAATGATTACTGTAGTAACTGTTGCCTGTGGATAAGGAACAATAGTTGTGGTTTGTCCCGGAATAATTGTCGTCAATGTTGGTGACACTATTACAGTTGTAGGTAATCCAACTGTTGTTGTTATTACAGAAACTTGACTTGTGATAGTCATCGGAAGTAAAGCTACTGTAGCAACTGGTGCTGATAATATGTTTGTTGCTGTTCCAATTATTACAGTTGTAACTGCTGCATGTGGATAAGGTAAAATTGTAGTGATTTGCCCTTGAATAACCATGGACAAAGTCGGTGATGCTACCACAGTTGAAGGTAAACCTGTTGTTACTGTCATTGCTGGGACTTGACTCGTGACAGTTATTGCTGGTAAGGCAACCATAGCAACTGGATTTGAAACGATCTGTGTTGCTGTACCAATCATCACAGTTGTAACTGATGCTGGTGGATAAGGAACAACGGTTGTAGTTTGCCCTAAAAGAACTGTTGACAAGGTTGGTGATGCTGAAACTGTTGTAGGTAGCCCAGTTATTATGGTCATCGAAAGAACCTGGCTTGTGACAATTAGAGGTGGTAATGGTACAGTTGCCACCGGATTTGAAACAACATTTGTTGCTGCTCCAACTATGACAGTTGTAATTGTTGGCTGTGGATAAGGAAGAACTGTAGTAGTCTGTCCTGGGATGACAGTAGACCATGTCGGTGATGCCATGAGAGTCGTAGGCAGACCAGTTAGTACTGTCATTACTGAAACTTTGCTTGTAATAGTCATTGGGGGTAAAGTAGTTGTAGCGATTGGGTATGAAATAACACTGGTTGCTCTCCCAATGATTACAGTTGTAACTGTTGCATCTGGATAAGGAACAATAGTTGTTGTTTGCCCTGGAAGACTTGTTGACAGTGAAGGCGATGCTATAACAGTTGTTGGTGGACCTGTAACTACTGTCATTGACGTAACCTGACTAGTGAAGATAACTGGAGGTAGTGCAACTGTGGGAACTGGTGTTGCAACAACATTTGTTGCCTTTCCTATGATCAAAGTTGTATCTGTTCCTTGAGGATATGGAATGACAGTAGTAGTTTGCCCAGGAATAACAGTTGACAATGCTGGTGATGCAATGACAGTTGTAGGCAATCCAGTCAGTACAGTGAGTTCTTGAACTGGACTTGTAATAGTTATTGCGGGTAAAGCTGCTGTAGCAACTGGCTTTGGGTCTACTGTTGTTGCTGCTCCAATGACCACAGTTGTAACAGTTGCTTGAGGAATAGGAAAAACAGAAGTAGTGTGACCTGGAATAACAGTAGACAAAGTTGGTAGTGCTAAGATGGTAACTGGTAAACCTGTCAATACAGTTTTTACTGGAACATCACTTGTTATAGTTATGGGATGTGAAGGTACTGTAGCAACTGGTTTTGCTACAACATTAGTTGTCTTTCCAGTAATCACTGTTGTAAGTGTTGCTGGTGGGTAAGGAACAATAGTAGTAGTTTGTCCAGGAATAACAGTGAATAATGTTGGTGATGCAATGACAGTTGTTGGTGGGCCTGTTGATATTGTTGGTAAGGAGACCTGACTTGTAATAGTTATTGGAGGTGAAGGTACTGTAGCAACAGGATTTGAAACTATATTTGTTGCTGTACCAATTATCATCGTTGTCTCTGTCCCCTGAGGATAAGGCAGAAAAGTGGTTACTTGTCCTGGAACTACTGTAGGTTTTGTTCCCAGTGCTAGTATAGTAGTGGGCAAACCTGTCTGTGATGTCATTGCTGGAACCTGACCTGTGATAGTCATAGGGGGTAAGGCAGTTGTAGGGAATGGGTATGACACTACAGTTGTTGCTTTCCCAACTATCACAGTTGTAATTGTTACTTGTGGGTAAGGCACCACAGTGGTAATCTGCCCTAGCAAAACTGTAGATAGTATTGGTGTTGCCACAACAGTTGAGGGTAACCCTGTCAAGACTGTCATATGTGGGACCTGACTTGTAATAGTTATTGGAAGTAATGGTATGGTAGCAACTGGGTTTGCAACAACATTTGTTGAAGTTCCAATTATCACTGTTGTAACTGTTGGTTGTGGATAAGGAACCACAGTAGTAATTTGGCCTTGAATAACCTTTGACATTGTTGGTGGTGCCAGAATTGTTGTAGGGAAACCAGTTATTACTTGCATATGCTGAATTTGGCTTGTGATTGTTATTGGGGATAAACCTGTTGTTGTCACTTGACTTGAAACAACCTGTGTTGCTGGTCCAATTACCAGAGTTGTGAGTGTTGCTTGAGGATAAGGAAGAACTGTAGTGGTCTGTCCTGGAATGACTGTAGACCAGGCTGGTGATGTCAAAATAGTTATAGGCAGCCCTGTTAATACGGTCATTGCTGAAACCTTGCTTGTTACAGTTATCGGTAATAATGAAGTTGTAGGAACTGGCATTGTTACAATTTCTACTGCTGTTCCACTAACTACAGTTGTCAGCGATGCTTGAGGAAAAGGTACAAGTGTTGTTGTTTGTCCTGGTATAACTGTTGACAATGTAGGTGAAGATAAAACGGTGGTTGGAAGTCCAATAACCATCATCTGAGTTGGCACGTTGCTTGTGATAGTTAAAGGAGAGAGAATACCCGTAGCTACAGGTTTTGACACGATATATGTTGCTGATCCAATTATCATAGTTGTAGTGGTTACTAGTGGATAAGGAACAACTGTGGTGATTTTGCCAGGAATAACTGTGGACAATGTCGGAGATGCTATAACAGTCGTTGGTAGGCCTGTTAATATTACCATAGTCGAAATTAGACTTGTCACAATTATTGGAGGTGAGGAAACCGTAGCAACAGGGTAAAACATAACATTAGTTGATGTTCCTGTGATTACAGTTGTAAATTTCTCATTTGAACTTGGAAATTCTGTGATGATTCCCCCAGAAATAGCTGATGATATTGTCTGTGTTACTGTAACTGTAGTTGGTTTACATGTAGACACAATTGTTGTTAAATGCTGGCAAGTGGTTGGTTTGGAAGGTGCAGAAACTGCAGCAGTAGCAGGGAATGTGACACTCGTAGGCTTTTCGGGTGGAATAGGAAGAATTGTTGTAATTTGCCCTTGAATAATCGTAGATAAAGTTGGAGGTGCTATGACAGTTGTAGGCAATCCTAGGATTAATGTTGTTTTCTCCACTTGACTAAACTCAGTAGCTGGATGTGGAGGAGTAGTTTTGACTGAAGTAGCTACTACAGTTGTATACTGTCCCACAATAACTGTTGTTGAGACTGTCACAATTTTAGGTGGGTAAACCGTTGTAATCTGGCCCGGAATAATCATACTTAGAGTTGACGGAGCTATGACAGTTGTAGCTGGACCTGTTAATTCTGTTATAGATAATACCTGACTTGTGATGGTCGTTGGTGGCAAAGCAGCTGTGTCATATGGTTTTGTGAAAACTGTCGCGAACATTCCTATAATCACTGTCGTGACAGGATGCAGTGGGTATGGGTATATAGTCGTTACTTGTCCAGGAACAACAGTTGAGATGGGTAGGGCGATAATTGTTGTAGGAAGTGCTGTGATCATTGTTTTCGATGGCACTTGACCAGTTATTGTTAGCGGGGGTAGCGAGTTTGTGTAGACAGAACTATGAACTATACTTGTAACATGTCCTATGATGACTGTGGTGCAAACATCTGTAGTTGACTGAGGGATAACAGTACTAATCTGTCCTTGGATAACGGTCGAAAGTACAGAAGGGACGATGACAGTTGTCGGAGGGGCCGTTAGTACTATTGTAGATGGGACGTAACTGATGATTGTAGTTGGGCCTAAAGGAATTGTATTCACGGGCATCAATACAAACTCAGTCGACGCCTCAATAATAATCGTTGTCATAACATGACCAGAGCCACAATAATCTGCAGCATTGACGGGGAATATGCACTGATCCAGTCTGTCATCGAATACTGTTCCAGGCTCGCATTCAAAGTAGTAAATATGGTAAAATCCGAGTTTCATTCGATCGACGCACCTGGAAAAAGAAGAATCATTAGTATCTGACGATGCTTTGGGCGTTGCGCTAATCTTTGGAAAGATAAAGTTAATTGATCTTGTATTCTGAGAAGAGAGGACGATGCCATAATACCAATTCAATACGATACAAGAGTATAACTGTTTCCGATCTGGATTTTTATGACATGATTACACATGCTGTAACTGCAGTAATATTACCAATACGATGAGATGGTAACAGAATACAACTGCTTTCAATTTACTAGACTATTATGAAGTGATAACATACTGCAACTTCAAAAATACTATACATAAACCATGACTATACCACCGTGACCATCATAAATATTAAAGTAGGTTTCCATAACGTGGCTAGTGTCATCATTGTTGTCATATCTAACCTGTAATACCAACTGCAGTTCCTTGGATGGGGAAAAACGCCCTCTTCAGTACAGGCGATCTTTGAGTCCACGATGTAATCTGGGTACCTGGCGGCTACAGAGACAAGAGGAAAATAAAAGAAAAATGAAGTTAGAAGTTTGCAAAACACGTCTCTATATAGGCCAGGATAGAAGACTATTTCAAACTCTGTGAATTAAACTAACCTTGTGCGTGTCCTATCATTTTATTTCAAAGTTACGTTGTTTTCCAACAGAGTAATTGTACCTGTGAATATTGTATACTTTTTTCTTTTATGGGTGAAATTTAACCTTGTAAGCTATACAACATTATCAATATCATAAACAACTATCCTCTACTGTATCCTCACATTTATTACAATTACTACTGTTTTACCTTCATGTTCAACCTATTTGTACATTCAATTTCATGAAGATATTTATGAGGGAATTCTTTCAATTGACAAATAAAAGTGATTACATGTATTGTCACAAACGTTTGTCCAAATTTAAAGATTATGATTTTCTTCAACTTGGACCTCAACAACTTAATGAATCTGTATATTTATACTGTATATACTTATACGTTTACTGTGACGAATATCTCATGATTGAGTTTCATAATAACGTCCAATCAAGGAGGAAAAAAACTCGGTAGTCAACACTGGCTCTATAAGTAAACCCGGTTTACAATCAAACCTGGTTCT